>NC_059217.1:45526472-45583972 GCF_020615455.1 Coregonus clupeaformis
CCGTTGACAGGCAGCCGTCTAGTTATGGAGGATCTTATCATGTCCTGCTGACAGGCAGTCTGTCTAGTTATGGAGGATCCTAATTCATGCTCCTGTTGACAGGCAGTCTGTCTAGTTATGGAGGATCCTAACCATGCCCTAGTTGACAGGCAAATTGGTCTGTCTAGTTATGGGAGGATCCTAACCAGCGTCCCTGTTGACAGGCAGTCTGTCTAGTTATGGAGGATCCTACCATGCCCTGTTGACAGGCAGTCTGTCTAGTTATGGAGGATCTAACCATGTCCTGTTGGACAGGCAGTGCATCTAGTTATGGAGGATCCCTAACTATGTCCTGTTGACAGGCAGTCTGTCTAGTTATGGAGGATCCTAACCATGCCCTGGTTGACAGGTGCGAGTCTGTCCTGAGTTATGGAGGATCCTAACCATGTCCTGTTGACAGGCAGCAGTCTGTCTAGTTAAGTGGGGGATCCTGCACCATGCCCCTGTTGACAGGCAGTCTGTCTAGTTATGGAGGATCCTACCCTTATGTCCTGTTGACAGGCAGTCTGTCTAGTTATGGGAGGATCTTAACCATGCCCTGTTGACAGGCAGTCTGTCTGTTAAGTGGAGGATCCTGGTAACGTAATGCCTGTTGACAGGCAGTCTGTTCTAGTTGTGGAGGATCCCTACCATGCACTGTTATGCATCAGGCAGTCTGTCTAGTTATGGAGGACCATGCCTAAGTTGACAGGCAGTCTGTCTAGTTAGGAGGAACCATGCCCCTGTTGACAGGCAGTCTGTCTAAAGGGCGGGAGGATCCTAAACCATGCCCTGTTGACAGGCAGTCTGTCTAGTTATGGAGGATCCGAATCCATGTGCCTGTTGACAGGCAGTCTGTCTAGTTATGGAGGATCCTAACCATGCCCTGCTTGACAGGCAGTCTGTCTAGTTATGGAGGAACCATGCCCTGTTGACAGGCAGTCTGTCTAGTTATGGAGGATCCTAACCATGCCCCTGTTGACAGGCAGTCTGTCTAGTTGATGGAGGAACCATGCTCCTGTTGACAGGCAGTCTGTCTAGTTATGGAGGATCCTAACCATGCCCTGTTGACAGCAGTCTGTCTAGTTATGGAGGATCAACCATGCCCTGTTGACAGGCAGTCTGTCTAGTTATGGAGGATCCTAACCATGCCCCTGTTGACAGGCAGTCTGTCTAGTTATGGAGGAAACCATGCCTTGTTGACAGGCAGTCTGTCTAGTTATGGAGGATCCAAACCATGTCCTGTTGACAGGCAGTCTGTCTAGTTATGGAGGATCTAACCATGCCCTGTTGACAGGCAGTCTGTCCTAGTTATGGAGGATCCCTAACCATTGCCCTGTTGACAGGCAGTCTGTCTAGTTATGGAGGATCCTAACCATGTCCTGTTGACAGGCAGTCTGGCTAGTTATGGAGGAACCATGTCCTGTTGACAGGCAGTCTGTCTAGTTATGGAGGATCCTAACCATGCCCTGTTGACAGGCAGTCTGTCTAGTTATGGAGGAACCATGCCCCCATGTTGACAGGCAGTCTGTCCTAGTTATGGAGGATCCTAACCATGCCCGTCGACAGGCAGTCTGTCTAGTTATGGAGGATCCAACCATGCCCTGTTGACAGGCAGTCTGTCTAGTTATGGAGGATCCTAACCATGTCCTGTTGACAGGCAGTCTGTCTAGTTATGGAGGAAACCATGTCCCTGTTGACAGGCAGTCTGTCTAGTTATGGAGGATCTAACCATGCCCTGTTGACAGGCAGTCTGTCTAGTTATGGAGGATCCTGACCATGCCCTGTTGACAGGCAGTCTGTCTAGTTATGGAGGATCCTAACCATGCCCCTGATTGACAGGCAGTCTGTCTAGTTATGGAGGAACCATGCCCTGTTGACAGGCAGTCTGTCTAGTTATGGAGGATCCTAACCATGCCCTGTTGACAGGCAGTCTGTCTAAAGTTATGGAGGATCCTAACCATGCCCTGTTGACAGGCAGTCTGTCTAGTTATGGAGGAAACCATGCCCTGTTGACAGGCAGTCTGTCTAGTTTTGGAGGATCCTAACCATGCCCTGTTGACAGGCAGTCTGTCAAGTTATGGAGGATCCTAACCATGCCCTGTTGACAGGCAGTCTGTCTAGTTATGGAGGATCCCTAACCATGCCCTGTTGACAGGCAGTCTGTCTAGTTATGGAGGATCCTAACCATGCCCTGTTGACAGGCAGTCTGTCTAGTTATGGAGGGATCCTAACCATGCCCTGTTGACAGGCAGTCTGTCCTAGTTATGGAGGACCATGCCCTGTTGACAGGCAGTCTGTCTAGTTATGGAGGATCCTAACCATGCCCTGTTGACAGGCAGTCTGTCCTAGTTATGGGAGGACATGCCCTGTTGACAGGCAGTCTGTCTAGTTATGGAGGATCCCTAACCATGCCCTGTTGACAGGCAGTCTGTCTAGTTATGGAGGATCCTAACCATGCCCTGTTGACAGGCAGTCTGGTTCTAGTTAATGGAGGATCTAACCATGTCCTGTTGACAGGCAGTCTGTCTAGTTATGGAGGATCCTATCCATGCCCTGTTGACAGGCAGTCTGTCCTAGTTATGGAGGATCCTAACCGTGCCCTGTTGACAGGCAGTCTGTCTAGTTATGGAGGATCCTAACGATGCCCTGTTGACAGGCCGTCTGTCTAGTTATGGAGGATCCTAACCATGCCCTGTTGACAGGCAGTCTGTCTAGTTATGGAGGATCCTAACCATGCCCTGTTGACAGGCAGTCTGTCTAGTTATAGAGGACCATGCCCTGTTGACAGGCAGTCTGTCTAGTTATGGAGGATCCTAACCATGCCCCTGTTGACAGGCAGTCTGTCTAAGTTATGGAGGATCCTAACCATGCCCTGTTGACAGGCAGTCTGTGTCTAGTTATGGAGGATCCTAACCATGTCCTGTTGACAGGCAGTCTGTCTAGTTATGGAGGATCCTAACCATGCCCTGTTGACAGGCAGTCTGTCTAGTTATGGAGGATCCCTAACCATGCCCTGTTGACAGGCAGTCTGTTCTAGTTATGGAGGATCCCTAACATGCCCCCTGTTGACAGGCAGTCTGTCTAGTTATATGGAGGATCCTAACCATGCCCTGTTGACAGGGGCAGTCTGTCTAGTTATGGAGGATCCTAACCCATGCCCTGTTGACAGGCAGTCTGTCTAAGTTATGGAGGACCAACCATGCCCTGTTCGACAGGCAGTCTGTCTAGTTATGGAGGATCCTAACCATGCCCTGTTGACAGGCAGTCTGTCTAGTTATGGAGGATCCGAACCATGCCCCTGTTGACAGGCAGTCTGTCTAGTTATGGAGGATCCTAACCATGCCCTGTTGACAGGCAGTCTGTCTAGTTATGGAGGAACCATGCCCTGTTGACAGGCAGTCTGTCTAGTTATGGAGGATCCATAACCATGCCCTGTTGACAGGCAGTCTGTCTAGTTATGGAGGATCCTAACCATGCCCTGTTGACAGGCAGTCTGTCTAGTTATGGAGGCCATGCCCTGTTGACAGGCAGTCTGTCTAGTTATGGAGGATCCCTAACCATGCCCCTGTTGACAGGCAGTCTGTCTAGTTATGGAGGATCCTAACCATGCCCCTGTTGACAGGCAGTCTGTCTAGTTATGGAGGATCCTAACCATGCCCTGTTGACAGGCAGTCTGTCTAGTTATGGAGGATCCTAACCATGCCCTGTTGACAGGCAGTCTGTCTAGTTATGGAGGATCCTAACCATGCCCTGTTGACAGGCAGTCTGTCTAGTTATGGAGGACCTAACCATGCCTGTTGACAGGCAGGTCTGTCTAGTTATGGAGGGATCAACCATGCCCTGTTGACAGGCAGTCTGTCTAGTTATGGAGGATCCTAACCATGCCCTGTTGACAGGCAGTCTGTCTAGTTATGGAGGATCCAACCATGTCCTGTTGACAGGCAGTCTGTCCTAGTTATGGAGGATCCTAACCATGCCCTGTTGACAGGCAGTCTGTCTAGTTATGGAGGATCCTAACCATGCCCTGTTGACAGGCAGTCTGTCTAGTTATGGAGGATCAACCATGCCCTGTTGACAGGCAGTCTGTCTAGTTATGGAGGATCCTAACCATGCCCTGTTGACAGGCAGTCTGTCTAGTTATGGAGGATCCAACCATGCCCTGTTGACAGGCAGTCTGTCTAGTTATGGAGGATCCTAACCATGCCCCACTGTTGACAGGCAGTCTGTCTCTAGTTATGGAGGATCCTACCATGCCCTGTTGACAGGCCGTCTGTCTAGTTATGGAGGAACCATGTCCTGTTGACAGGCAGTCTGTCTAGTTATGGAGGATCCTAACCATGCCCTGTTGACAGGCAGTCTGTCTAGTTATGGAGGAACCATGCCCTGTTGACAGGCAGTCTGTCTAGTTATGGAGGATCAACCATGCCCTGTTGACAGGCAGTCTGCCTCTAGTTATGGAGGATCCTAACCATGCCCTGTTGACAGGCAGTCTGTCTAGTTATGGAGGAACCATGTCCTGTTGACAGGCAGTCTGTCTAGTTATGGAGGACAACCATGCCCCTGTTGACAGGGGTAGTCTGTCTAGTTATGGAGGATCCTAACCATGCCCTGTTGACAGGCAGTCTTGTCTAGTTATGGAGGATCCCTAACCATGCCCTGTTGACAGGCAGTCTGTCTAGTTATGGAGGATCCTAACCATGCCCCGTTGACAGGCAGTCTGTCTAGTTATGGAGGATCCTAACCATGCCCTGTTGACAGGCAGTCTGTCCTAGTTATGGAGGAACCATGTCCATGTTGACAGGCAGTCTGTCTAGTTATGGAGGTAACCATGCCCTGTTGACAGGCAGTCTGTCTAGTTATGGAGGATCCTAACCATGCCCTGTTGACAGGCAGTCTGTCTAGTTATAGAGGACCATGCCCTGTTGACAGGCAGTCTGTCTAGTTATGGAGGATCCAACCATGTCCTGTTGACAGGCAGTCTGTCTAGTTATGGAGGATCCTAACCATGCCCTGTTGACAGGCAGTCTGTCTAGTTATGGAGGATCCTAACCATGCCCTGTTGACAGGCAGTCTGTCTAGTTATGGAGGATCCAACCATGCCCTGTTGACAGGCAGTCTGTCTAGTTATGGAGGATCCTAACCATGCTCCTGTTGACAGGCAGTCTGTCTAGTTATGGAGGATCCTAACCATGCCCTGTTGACAGGCAGTCTGTCTAGTTATGGAGGATCCTAACCATGCCCTGTTGACAGGTAGTCTGTCTAGTTATGGAGGATCCTAACCATGTCCTGTTGACAGGCAGTCTGTCTAGTTATGGAGGATCCTAACCTATGCCCCTGTTGACAGGCAGTCTGTCTAGTTATGGAGGATCCTAACCATGCCCTGTTGACAGGCAGTCTGTCTAGTTATGGAGGATCCTAACAAAGCTGCCCTGTTGACAGGCAGTCTGTCTAGTTATGGAGGATCCCACCATGCCCTGTTGACAGGTAGTCTGTCTAGTTATGGAGGATCCTAACCATGCCCTGTTGACAGGCAGTCTGTCTAGTTATGGAGGATCCTAACCATGTCCTGTTGACAGGCAGTCTGTCTAGTTATGGAGGATCCTAACCATGCCCTGTTGACAGGCAGTCTGTCTAGTTATGGAGGATCCAACCATGCCCTGTTGACAGGCAGTCTGTCTAGTTATGGAGGATCCTAACCATGCCCTGTTGACAGGCAGTCTGTCTAGTTATGGAGGATCCTAACCATGCCCTGTTGACAGGCAGTCTGTCTAGTTATGGAGGACTAACATGCCCTGTTGACAGGCAGTCTGTCTAGTTATGGAGGATCCTAACGGTGTGCCCTGTTGACAGGCAGTCTGTCTAGTTATGGAGGATCTAACATGCCCTGTTGACAGGCAGTCTGTCTAGTTATGGAGGATCCTAACCATGCCCTGTTGACAGGCAGTCTGTCTAGTTATGGAGGAAACCATGCGCCTGTTGACAGGCAGCTCTGTCTAGTTATGGAGGATCCTAACCATGCCCTGTTGATAGGCAGTCTGTCTAGTTATGGAGGATCTAACCATGTCCTGTTGACAGGCAGTCTGTCTAGTTATGGAGGATCTAAACCATGCCCTGTTGACAGGCAGTCTGTCTAGTTATGGAGGAAACCATGCCCTGTTGACAGGCAGTCTGCTCTAGTTATGGAGGATCCTAACCATGCCTGTTGACAGGCAGTCTGTCTAGTTATGGAGGATCCTAACCATGTCCTGTTGACAGGCAGTCTGTCTAGTTATGGAGGATCCTAACCATGCCCTGTTGACAGGCAGTCTGTCTAGTTATGGAAGATCCTAACCATGTCCTGTTGACAGGCAGTCTGGCTAGTTATGGAGGAACCATGTCCTGTTGACAGGCAGTCTGTTCTAGTTATGGAGGATCTAACCATGTCCTGTTGACAGGCAGTCCTGTCTAGTTATGGAGGATCTAACCATGCCCTGTTGACAGGCAGTCTGTCTAGTTATGGAGGATCTAACCATGCCCTGTTGACAGGCAGTCTGTCTAGTTATGGAGGAACCATGCCCTGTTGACAGGCAGTCTGTCTAGTTATGGAGGATCCTAACCATGTCCTGTTGACAGGCAGTCTGTCTAGTTATGGAGGATCCTAACCATGTCCTGTTGACAGGCAGTCTGTCTAGTTATGGAGGATCCTAACCATGTCCTGTTGACAGGCAGTCTGTCTAGTTATGGAGGATCCAAACCATGCCCCTGTTGAGCAGGCAGTCTGTCTAGTTATGGAGGATCCCTAACCATGCCCTGTTGACAGGCAGTCTGTCTAAGTTATGGAGGAACCATGCCCTGTTGACAGGCAGTCTGTCTAGTTATGGAGGAACCATGACCTGTTGACAGGCAGTCTTGTCTAGTTATGGTTGGATCCATGCCCCTGTTGACCAGGCAGTCTGTCTAGTTATGGAGGATCCTAACCATGCCCTGTTGACAGGCAGTCTGTCTAGTTATGGAGGGATCCCAACCATGCCTGTTGACAGGCAGTCTGTCTAGTTATGGAGGAACCATGCCCTGTTGACAGGCAGTCTGTCTAGTTATGGAGGAACCGTGCCCTGTTGACAGGCAGTCTGTCTAGTTATGGAGGAACCGTGCCCCTGTTGACAGGCAGTCTGTCTAGTTATGGAGGATCCCTAACCATGCCCTGTTGACAGGCAGTCTGTCTAGTTATGGAGGAACCATGCCCTGTTGACAGGCAGTCTGTCAGTTATGGAGGAACTATGCCCCGTTGACAGGCAGTCTGTCTAGTTATGGAGGTAACCGTGCCCTGCTGACAGGCAGTCTGTCTAGTTATGGAGGATCCTAACCATGCCCTGTTGACAGGCAGTCTGTCTAGTTATGGAGGATCTAACCATGCCCTGTTGACAGGCAGTCTGTCTAGTTATGGAGGATCCTAACCATGGCCTGTTGACAGGCAGTCCATGCCTAGTTATGGAGGCAACCATCGCCCGTTGACAGGCAGTCTGTCTAGTTATGGAGGACCATGCCCTGTTGACAGGCAGTCTGTCAGTTATGGAGGATCCTAACCATGTCCTGTTGACAGGCAGTCCTGTCTAGTTATGGAGGAACCATGCCCGGACAGGCAGTCTGTCTAGTTATGGAGGATCTAACCATGCCTGTTGACAGGCAGTCTGTCTAGTTACTGGAGGACCATGCCCCGTTGACAGGCAGTCTGTCTAGTTATGGAGGATCTAACCATGTCCTGTTGACAGGCAGTCTGTCCTAGTTATGGAGGAAACCATGTCCTGTTGACAGGCAGTCTGTCTAGTTATGGAGGAACCATGCCCTGTTTGACAGGCAGTCTGTCTAGTTAGTGGAGGATCCTAACCATGCCCTGTTGACAGGCAGTCTGTCTAGTTATGGAGGATCTAACCATGCCCCTGTTGATAGGCAGTCTGTCTAGTTATGGAGGAACCATGTCCTGTTGACAGGCAGTCTGTCTAGTTATGGAGGAACCATGTCCTGTTGACAGGCAGTCTGTCTAGGATGGAGGATCCTAACCATGCCCTGTTGACAGGCAGTCTGTCTAGTTATGGAGGATCCTAACCATGTCCTGTTGACAGGCAGTCTGTCTAGTTATGGAGGAAATGCCCCTGTTGACAGGCAGTCTGTCTAGTTATGGAGGATCCTAACCATGCCCTGTTGACAGGCAGTCTGTCTAGTTATGGAGGAACCATGTCCTGTTGACAGGCAGTCTGTCTAGTTATGGAGGATCCTAACCATGCCCTGTTGACAGGCAGTCTGTCTAGTTATGGAGGATCCTAACCATGCCCTGTTGACAGGCAGTCTGTCTAGTTATGGAGGATCCTAACCGTGCCGTGCTGTCAGTCTACCAGTACAGGATCTCACCAGGTAAGTTGTCACAGATGAGCGCTGGCGATCTTCCCCAGTGTGTTAGCGTCCAGAGGGGCTACTAACGAGGAGGTACAGCCCAACGTCTCAGCTCTATGTGCAGCACAGGGTCAGAGCGCTGGGTCCACAGCTAAGAAAGAGGAACAGTATTCACAACATTATCACATTTACAGTTGAAGTCGGAAGGATACATAAACTTTTTCAACCACTCCACAAATGTCTTGTTGACAAACTATAGTTTTGGCAAGTCGGTTAGGACATCTACTTTGTGCATGACACAAGTAATTTTTCTAACAATTGTTTACAGACAGATTATTTCACTTATAATTCACTGTATCACAAATCCAGTGGTCAGAAGTTTACATACACTAAGTTGACTGTGCCTTTAAACAGCGGAAAATTCCAGAAAATGATGTCATGGCTTTAGAAGCTTCTGATAGGCTAATTGACATCATTTGAGTCAATTGAGGTGTACCTGTGGATGTATTTCAAGGCCTACCTTTCAAACTCAGTGCCTCTTTTGCTTGACATCATAGGGAAATCCAAAGAAATCAGCCAAGACCTCAGAAAGAAAATTGTAGACCTCCACAAGTCTGGCTTATCCTTGGACCCACCGGAGTCACTACCTCCCAACCCCACTGAGTTCTGCCTCCCAACCCCACTGAGTCCTGCCTCCCAACCCCACTGAGTCCTGCCTCCCAACCCCACCGAGTCCTGCCTCCCAACCCCACTGAGTGCTACCCCAACCCCACTGAGAGTCCGCCTCCCAACCCCACTGAGTCCTGCCTCCCAACCCCACTGAGTCCTACCTCCCAACCCCACTGAGTCCACTGCCTCCCAACCCCACCGAGTCCCTGCCTCCCAACCCCACTGAGTGCTACCTCCCAACCCCACTGAGTCCTACCTCCCAACCCCACTGAGTCCTGCCTCCCAACCCCACTGAGTCTGCCTCCCAACCCCACTGAGTCCCGCCCCCAACCCCACTCCACTGAGTACTGCCTCCCAACCCAACCCCACTGAGTCCTGCCTCCCCAACCCCACTCGGAGTCTGCCTCCCAACCCCACGAGTCCTGCCTCCCAACCCCACTGAGTCCTGCCTCCCAACCCCACTGAGTGCTACCTCCCAACCCCACTAAAGTCCTGCCTCCCAACCCCACTGAGTCCTGCCTCCCAACCCCACTGAGTCCTGCCTCCCAACCCCACTGAGTCTCCCTGCCTCCCAACCACTGAGTCCTGCCTCCCAACCCACTGAGTCCTACCTCCCAACCCCACTGAGTCCTGCCTCCCAACCCCACTCAAGTCCTGCCTCCCAACCCCACTGAGTCCTGCCTCCCAACCCCACTGAGTCCTGCCTCCCCAACCCCACTGAGTCCTACCTCCAACCCCACCCCACTGAGTCCTGCCTCCCAACCCCACCCCACTGAGTCCTGCCTCCCAACCCCACTGAGTCCTGCCTCCCAACCCAACCCCACTGAGTCCTGCCTCCCAACCCCACTGAGTCCCTACCTCCCAACCCCACTGAGTCCTGCCTCCCAACCCCACTGAGTCCTGCCTCCCAACCCCACTGAGTCCTGCCTCCCAACCCCACTGAGTCCTGCCTCCCAACCCCACCGAGTCCTGCCTCCCAACCCAACCCCACTGAGTCCTGCCTCCCAACCCCACTGGAGTCCTACCTCCCAACCCAACCCCACTGAGTCCTGCCTCCCAACCCCACCCCACTGAGTCCTGCCTCCCAACCCCACGGAGTCCTGCCTCCCAACCCAACCCCCACTCGAGTCCTGCCTCCCAAACCCCACTGAGTCCTACCTCCCAACCCCACTGAGTCCTGCCTCCCAACCCCCACCGAGTCTCGCCTCCCAACCCCACTGAGTCCTGCCTCCCAACCCCACTAAGTCCTGCCTCCCAACCCCACTCGAGTTCTGCCTCCCAACCCCAACCCCACTGAGTCCTGCCTCCCAACCCCACTGAGTCCTGCCTCCCAACCCCACTGAGTCCTGCCTCCCAACCCCACGAGTCCTGCCTCCCAACCCCACTGGAGTCCTGCCTCCCAACCCCACTGAGTTACCTCCCAACCCCACTGAGTCCTGCCTCCCAACCCCACTGAGTCCTGCCTCCCAACCCCACTGAGTCCTGCCTCCCAACCCCACTGAGTCCTGCCTCCCAACCCCACTGAGTCCTGCTCTCCCAACACCACGGGAGTCCTGCCTCCCAACCCCACTGAGTCCTGCCTCCCAACCCCACTGGAGTCGTGCCTCCCAACCCCACTGAGTCCTACTCTCCCAACCCCACTGAGTCCTGCCTCCCAACCCCACTGAGTCCTGCCTCCCAACCCCACCCCACTGAGTCCTGCTTCCCAACCCAACCCCACTGAGTCCGCCTCCCAACCCCACTTGAGTCTGCCTCCCAACCCCACTGAGTCCCTGCCTCCCAACCCCACTGAGTCCTCACTCCCAACCCCACTGAGTCCTGCCTCCCAACCCCACTGAGTCCTACCTCCCCAACCCCACTGAGTCCTACCTCCCAACCCCACTGAGTCCTGCCTCCCAACCCCACTGAGTCCTACCTCCCAACCCCACTAAGTCCTGCCTCCCAACCCCACTGAGTCCTACCTCCCAACCCCACTAAGTCCTGCCTCCCAACCCCACTGAGTCCTGCCTCCCAACCCCACTGAGTCCTACCCCCCAACCCCACTAAGTCCTCCCAACCCCACCCCACTGAGTCCTACCTCCCAACCCCACTGAGTCCTGCCTCCAACCCACTGAGTCGTACCTCCCAACCCCACTAAGTCCTGCCTCCCAACCCCACTGAGTCCTACCTCCCAACCCCACTGAGTCCTGCCTCCCAACCCCCACCCCACTGAGTCTGCCTCCCAACCCAACCCCACTGAGTCCTGCCTCCCAACCCCACTGAGTCGTACCTCCCAACCCCACTAAGTCCTGCCTCCCAACCCCACTGAGTCCTACCTCCCAACCCCCACTGAGTCCTGCCTCCCAACCCCACCCCATTGAGTCCTGCCTCCCAACCCAACCCCACTGAGTCCTGCCTCCCAACCCACTGAGTCGTACCTCCCAACCCCACTGAGTCTCCTGCCCTCCCAACCCCACTGAGTCCTGCCTCCCAACCCACGAGTCCTGCCTCCCAACCCCACTGAGTCCTACTCTCCAACCCCACTGAGTCCTGCCTCCCAACCCAACCCCACTGAGTCCTGCCTCCCAACCCCACTGAGTCCTGCCTCCCAACCCCACTGAGTCCTGCCTCCCAACCCCACTGAGTCCTGCCTCCCAACCCCACTGAGTCCTGCCTCCCAACCCCACTGAGTCCTACCTCCCAACCCCACTGAGTCCTGCCTCCCAACCCAACCCCACTGAGTCCTGCCTCCCAACCCCACTGAGTCCTGCCTCCCAACCCCACCCCACTGAGTCTGCCTCCCAACCCCACTGAGTCCTGCCCCCAACCCCACTGAGTCGTACCTCCCAACCCCACTGAGTCCTGCCTCCCAACCCCACTGAGTCCTGCCTCCCAACCCCACTGAGTCCTGCCTCCCAACCCCACGAGTCCTGCCTCCCAACCCCACTGAGTCCTGCCTCCCAACCCCACTGAGTCCCCGCCTCCCAACCCCACTGAGTCCTGCCTCCCAACCCCACTGAGTCCTGCATCCCAACCCCACTGAGTCCTGCCTCCCAACCCCACTGAGTCCTGCCTCCCAACCCCACTGAGTCCTGCCTCCCAACCCCACTGAGTCCTACCTCCCAACCCCACTGAGTCCTACCTCCCAACCCCACTGAGTCCTACCTGCCAACCCCACTGAGTCCTGCCTCCCAACCCCACTGAGTCCTGCCTCCCAACCCCACTGAGTCCTGCCTCCCAACCCCACTGAGTCCTGCCTCCCAACCCCACTGAGTCCTGCCTCCCAACCCCACTGAGTCCTACCTCCCAACCCCACTGAGTCCTGCCTCCCAACCCCACTGAGTCCTGCCTCCCAACCCCACCCCACTGAGTCCTACCTCCCAACCCCCACTGAGTCCTGCCTCCCAACCCCACTGAGTCCTGCCTCCCAACCCCACCCCACTGAGTCCTACCTCCCAACCCCACTGAGTCCTGCCTCCCAACCCCACTGAGTCCTGCCTCCCAACCCCACTGAGTCCTGCCTCCCAACCCCACTGAGTCCTGCCTCCCAACCCCACTGAGTCCTGCCTCCCAACCCCACTGAGTCGTACCTCCCAACCCCACCCCCACTGAGTCCTGCCTCCCAACCCCACTGAGTCCTGCCTCCCAACCCCACCCCACTGAGTCCTGCCTCCCCCACCCCACTGAGTCCTGCCTCCCAACCCCACTGAGTCCTGCCTCCCAACCCCACTGAGTCCTACCTCCCAACCCCACTGAGTCCTGCCTCCCAACCCCACCCCACTGAGTCCTGCCTCCCAACCCCCACCCCACTGAGTCCTGCCTCCCAACCCCACTGAGTCCTGCCTCCCAACCCCACTGAGTCCTACCTCCCAACCCCACTGAGTCCTACCTCCCAACCCCACTGAGTCCTGCCTCCCAACCCCACCTGAGTCCTGCCTCCCAACCCCACTGAGTCCTGCCTCCCAACCCCACTGAGTCCTAACCTCCCAACCCCACTGAGTCCTGCCTCCCAACCCCACTGAGTCCTGCCTCCCAACCCCACTGAGTCCTGCCTCCCAACCCCACTGAGTCCTGCCTCCCAACCCCACTGAGTCCTGCCTCCCCAACCCCACTGAGTCCTGCCTCCCAACCCCACTGAGTCCTGCCTCCCAACCCCACTGAGTCCTGCCTCCCAACCCCACTGAGTCCTACCTCCCAACCCCACTGAGTCCTGCCTCCCAACCCCACTGAGTCCTGCCTCCCAACCCCCACTGAGTCCTGCCTCCCAACCCCACTGAGTCCTGCCTCCCAACCCCACTGAGTCCTGCCTCCCAACCCCACCCCACTGAGTCCTACCTCCCAACCCCACTGGAGTCCTGCCTCCCAACCCCACTGAGTCCTGCCTCCCAACCCCACCCCACTGAGTCCTACCCTCCCAACCCCACTGAGTCCTGCCTCCCAACCCCACTGAGTCCTGCCTCCCAACCCCACTGAGTCCTGCCTCCCAACCCCACTGAGTCCTGCCTCCCAAACCCCACTGAGTCGTCGCCTCCCAACCCCACCCCACTGAGTCCTGCCTCCCAACCCCACTGAGTCCTGCCTCCCAACCCCACTGAGTCGTGCCTCCCAACCCCACCCCACTGAGTCCTGCCTCCCAACCCCCACTGAGTCCTGCCTCCCAACCCCACTGAGTCCTGCCTCCCAACCCCACTGAGTCGTTACCTCCCAACCCCACCCCACCGAGTCCTGCCTCCCAACCCCACTGGAGTCCTACCTCCCAACCCCACTGAGTCCTGCCTCCCAACCCCACTGGAGTCCTACCTCCCAACCCCACTGAGTCCTGCCTCCCAACCCCACTGAATCCTGCCTCCCAACCCCACTGAGTCCTGCCTCCCAACCCCACCCCACTGAGTCCTGCCTCCCCACCCCACTGAGTCCTGCCTCCCAACCCCACTGAGTCCTGCCTCCCAACCCCACTGAGTCCTACCTCCCAACCCCACTGAGTCCTGCCTCCCAACCCCACTGAGTCCTACCTCCCAACCCCACTGAGTCCTGCCTCCCAACCCCACTGAGTCCTGCCTCCCAACCCCACTAAGTCCTGCCTCCCAACCCCACTGAGTCCTACCTCCCAACCCCACTAAGTCCTGCCTCCCAACCCCACTGAGTCCTGCCTCCCAACCCCACTGAGTCCTGCCTCCCAACCCCTTACCCCACTGAGTCCTGCCTCCCAACCCCACTGAGTCCTGCCTCCCAACCCCACTGAGTCCTGCCTCCCAACCCCACTGAGTCCTACCTCCCAACCCCACTGAGTCCTGCCTCCCAACCCCACTGAGTCCTGCCTCCCAACCCCACTGAGTCCTGCCTCCCAACCCCCACTGAGTCCTACCTCCCAACCCCACTGGAGTCCTGCCTCCCAACCCCACTGAGTCCTGCCTCCCAACCCCACTGAGTCCTGCCTCCCAACCCCACTGAGTCCTGCCTCCCAACCCCACTGAGTCCTGCCTCCCAACCCCCACTCGGAGTCCTACCTCCCAACCCCACTGAGTCCTGCCTCCCAACCCCACTGAGTCCTGCCTCCCAACCCCACTGAGTCCTGCCTCCCAACCCCACTGAGTCCTGCCTCCCAACCCCACTGAGTCCTGCCTCCCAACCCCACCCCACTGAGTCCTGCCTCCCAACCCCACTGAGTCCTGCCTCCCAACCCCACTGAGTCCTGCCTCCCAACCCCACTGAGTCCTGCCTCCCAACCCCACTGAGTCCTGCCTCCCAACACCCCACTGAGTCCTGCCTCCCCACCCCACTGAGTCCTGCCTCCCAACCCCACTGAGTCCTGCCTCCCAACCCCACTGAGTCCTGCCTCCCAACCCCACTGAGTCCTGCCTCCCAACCCCACTGAGTCCTGCCTCCCAACCCCACTGAGTCCTGCCTCCCAACCCCACTGAGTCCTGCCTCCCAACCCCACTGAGTCCTGCCTCCCAACCCCACTGAGTCCTGCCTCCCAACCCCACTGAGTCCTGCCTCCCAACCCCACTGAGTCCTGCCTCCCAACCCCACTGAGTCCTGCCTCCCAACCCCACTGAGTCCTGCCTCCCAACCCTACTGAGTCCTGCCTCCCAACCCCACTGAGTCCTGCCTCCCAACCCCACTGAGTCCTGCCTCCCAACCCCACTGAGTCCTGCCTCCCAACCCCACTGAGTCCTGCCTCCCAACCCCACCCCACTGAGTCTGCCTCCCAACCCCACTGAGTCCTGCCTCCCAACCCCACTGAGTCCTGCCTCCCAACCCCACTGAGTCCTGCCTCCCAACCCCACTGAGTCCTGCCTCCCCACCCCACTGAGTCCTGCCTCCCAACCCCACTGAGTCCTGCCTCCCAACCCCACTGAGTCCTGCCTCCCAACCCTAATGAGTCCTGCCTCCCAACCCCACTGAGTCCTACCTCCCAACCCCACTGAGTCCTGCCTCCCAACCCCACTGAGTCCTGCCTCCCAACCCCACTGAGTCCTGCCTCCCAACCCCACTGAGTCCTGCCTCCCAACCCCACTGGAGTCCTGCCTCCCAACCCCACTGAGTCCTACCTCCCAACCCCACTGAGTCCTGCCTCCCAACCCCACTGAGTCCTGCCTCCCAACCCCACTGAGTCCTGCCTCCCAACCCCACTCTGAGTCCTGCCTCCCAACACCCCACTGAGTCCTGCCTCCCAACCCCACCCCACTGAGTCCTGCCTCCCAAACCCCACTGAGTCCTGCCTCCCAACCCCACTGAGTCCTGCCTCCCAACCCCACTGAGTCCTGCCTCCCAACCCCACTGAGTCCTGCCTCCTAACCTCACTTGGGTCCAATAGAGTCCAGTCAACACTTTACCTTGGTGTGAGACTGGAACCAGGGCTTTCTGACATCTGCAAGACGATAAATACACATTGCAGAAAGGAATATGTGCACTTACCGGGGATGGCAGATGCGCTCCGTTAGCTCGCGTCAATATGATGAGTTGAGAAATTATTTTGGTAGCCTAACTACAGACAGATTCGTCTTCTCTTTTCAGCAGTAGACATTTGATTTCCAAACTGTTTTTTTACCGCAATTAGATTTAGAAATATAAGACCAGTAAAAAATACAGTATATATATTTTATTGTCTCATAAACCGGATAGGTGATGTGAAATGTGTTGTTTTACAGGGTCAGCCACAGTAGTACGTCACCCCTGGAGCAATTTGGGTTAAGTGCCTTGCTCAAGGGCACATCGACAGATTTTTCACCTTGTCGGTTCGGGTATTCGTCTCAGGTATTTGGTTACTGACCAATGCTTTAACCGCTAGGCTACCTGCCTTTTGGTTACTGGCCCAATGCTTTAACCGCTAGGCTACCTGCATTTGGTTACTGACCCAATGCTTTAACCGCTAGGCTACCTGCCTTTGGTTACTGGTCCAATGCTTTAACCGCTAGGCTACCTGCATTTGGTTACTGACCCAATGCTTTAACCGCTAGGCTACCTGCCTTTGGTTACTGGTCCAATGCTTTAACCGCTAGGCTACCTGCCTTTGGTTACTGGTCCAATGCTTTAACCGCTAGGCTACCTGCCTTTGGTTACTGGTCCAATGCTTTAACCGCTAGGCTACCTGCCTTTGGTTACTGGCCCAATGCTTTAACCGCTAGGCTACCTGCATTTGGTTACTGACCCAATGCTTTAACCGCTAGGCTACCCTTTAACCGCTAGGCTACCTGCCTTTGGTTACTGGTCCAATGCTTTAACCGCTAGGCTACCTGCCTTTGGTTACTGGCCCAATGCTTTAACCGCTAGGCTACCTGCATTTGGTTACTGACCCAATGCTTTAACCGCTAGGCTACCCTTTAACCGCTAGGCTACCCTTTAACCGCTAGGCTACCCTTTAACCGCTAGGCTACCCTTTAACCGCTAGGCTACCCTTTAACCGCTAGGCTACCTTTAACCGCTAGGCTACCCTTTAACCGCTAGGCTTTAACCGCTAGGCTACCCTTTAACCGCTAGGCTACCTGCCTTTGGTTACTGGCCCAATGCTTTAACCGCTAGGCTACCCTTTAACCGCTAGGCTACCCTTTAACCGCTAGGCTACCCTTTAACCGCTAGGCTACCCTTTAACCGCTAGGCTACCCTTTAACCGCTAGGCTACCTGCCTCCCAGTCAACTAGAAGTCAATTACAACTCTACATGACTAAACCCTGTGTTTGAGGTCTTCACTAGATGGTATACTGCTTATGGTCAGAATTGACTTTTCATAGCAGGTTAGGAGAATTTACGCGGCAGGTTAGGAGAACTTACGCAGCAGGTTAGGGTAATTAGGTTAAGGTTAGGAAAAGGGTTAGGGTTAGCTAAAATGCAACTTCTGACGTCAATTTGACCTAAGCTCTATCTTCTCTAGACAGGAGCTGTGTTTGATAACCAACCTCCCACTCATTTGCGTCGCTGTAGACGCTGACAGCCACCTCAGCAGGGTTGTAGAAGTGCTTGGCGTGTTCTGTAGTGACAACACGCACATCCACCTGCAGAGGGGAGAGAGGACAATAAGGGTGTTATTCCAACCTTGAAACACAAACCAACCCTTAACCCCTAGGATCAACCCGTAGGATCAACCCCTAACCCCTAGGATCAACCCCTAACCCCTAGGATCAACCCCCTAGATCAACCCCCTAGCCCCTAGGATCAACCCCTAGCCCCTACCACCTATACCCTAGGATCAACCCTTAGCCCCTAGGATCAACCCCTAGGATCAACCCCTAACCCCTAGGATCAACCCCTAGGATCAACCCCTAGCCCCTACCACCTCGCCCCTATGATCAACCCCTAGCCCCTAGGATCAACCCCCTAGCCCCTACCACCTATACCCTAGGATCAACCTTGGCCCCTAGGATCAACCCCTAGGATCAACCCCTAACCCCTAGGATCAACCCCTAGGATCAACCCCTAGCCCCTACCACCTCGCCCCTAGGATCAACCCCTAGCCCATACCACCTCTCCCCTAGGATCAACCCCTAACACCTACCACCTATCCCCTAGGATCAACCCCTAGCCCATACCACCTCTCCCCTAGGATCAACTGCTAGCCCCTACCACCTATCCCTAGGATCAACCCAAACCCCTACCACCTGTCCCCTAAGATCAACCCCTAGCCCCTACCATCTCTCCCCTAGAATCAACCCCTAACCCCTACCACCTATCTCCTAGGATCAACCCCTAGCCCCTACCATCTCTCCCCTAGAATCAACCCCTAGTCCCTAGGATCAACCCCTAGTTTCAACCCCTAGCCCCTACCACCTATCCCCTAGGATCAACCCCTAGCCCCTACCATCTATACCCTTGGATCAACCCCTAGCCTCTATTCCTTAGGATCAACCCCTAACCCCTACCACCTCTCCCCTAGGATCAACCCCTAACCCCTACCACCTCTCCCCTAGGATCAACCCCTAGCCCCTAGCCTCTATCCCCTAGGATCAACCCCTAACCCCTAGCCTCTATCCCCTAGGATCAACCCCTAACCCCTAGCCTCTATCCCCTAAGATCAACCCCTAGCCTCTATCCCCTAAGATCAACCCCTAGCCCCTAACCCCTATCCCCTAGGATCAACCCCTAACCCCTACCACCTATCCCCTAGGATCAACCCCTAGCCCCTACCACCTATCCCCTAGGATCAACCCCTAACCCCTATCCCTAGGATCAACCCCAACTCCCTACCACCTCTCCCCTAGGATCAACCCCTACCCTACCACCTATCCCCTAGGATCAACCCCTAGCCCCTACCACCTATCCCCTAGGATCAACCCCCCTAACCCCTATACCCTAGGATCAACCAGGCGCTATCGTTTGTTGACTTCTGTAACCGTAAAAGCCTTGGCTTTTTGCATGTTAACATCAGAAGCCTCCTTCCTAAGTTTGAGTTATTCACTGCATTAGCACACTCCGCCAACCCTGATGTTCTAGCAGTGTCTGAATCCTGGCTTAGGACAGACATTTCCATCCCCAACTACAACATTTTCCATCTAGATAGAACTGCCAAAGGGGGCAGAGTTCAATCTACTATAGAGATAGCCTGCAGAGCTCTATCATACTATCCAGGTCTGTGCCCAAACAGTTTGAGCTTCTACTTCTAAAAATCCACCTTTCCAGAAATAAGTCTCTCACTGTTGCCGCTTGCTACCGACCCCCCTCAGCCCCCAGTTGTGCCCTGGACACCATATGTGAATTGATTGCCCCCATCTATCCTCAGAGTTCGTACTGCTTGGTGACCTAAATTGGGATATGCTTAACACCCCGGCCATCCTACAATCTAAACTAGATGCCCTCAATCTCACAAATTATCAAGGAACCTACCAGGTACAACCCTAAATCCGTAAACATGGGCACCCTCATAGATATCATCCTGACTAACTTACCCTCTAAATACACCTCCGCTGTCTTCAACCAGGATCTCAGCGATCACTGCCTTATTGCCTCGCGGTCCGTAACGGGTCCGCGGTCAAACGACTCACACCTCATCACTGTCAAACGCTTCCTAAAACACTTTAGCGAGCAGGCCTTCTAATTGACCTGGCCCAGGTATCCTGGATGGATATCGATCTCATTCCGCCAGTTGTTCTTTAAAAGTGCTTTCCTCTCAACCCCAAATCCCCTACCACCTATCCCCTAGGATCAACCCCTAACCCCTATACCCTAGGAACAACCCCTAACCCCTATACCCTAGGATCAACCCCTAGCCTCTACAATCTATGGAAGGGTTCTATTCTATCATACATTACTCAAGAGCAGAGAGGTTCAAACAAAGCAGCATAATCAAAAATGATTAACTTTCTAAATAAAAGGTGAGATTGCGCATAAAATGATGTAGGCCTATTTGTATTTATTATGGATCCCCATTAGTTCCTGCCAAGGCAGCAGCTACTCTTCCTGGGGTTTATGGATCCCCATTAGTTCCTGCCAAGGCAGCAGCTACTCTTCCTGGGGTTTATTATGGATCCCCATTAGTTCCTGCCAAGGCAGCAGCTACTCTTCCTGGGGTTTATTATGGATCCCCATTAGTTCCTGCCAAGGCAGCAGCTACTCTTCCTGGGGTTTATTAAGGATCCCCATTAGTTCTGCCAAGGCAGCAGCTACTCTTCCTGGGGTTTATTATGGATCCCCATTAGTTCCTGCCAAGAAGCAGCTACTCTTCCTGGGGTTTATTATGGATCCCCATTAGTTCTGCCGAGGCAGCAGCTACTCTTCCTGGGGTTTATTATGGATCCCCATTAGATTCCTGCCGAGGCAGCAGCTACTCTTCCTGGGGTTTGAGCTATGGATTCTGATTAGTTCCTCTTGCCAAGGCAGCAGCTACTCTTCCTGGGGTTTATTGTGGATCCCCATTAGTTCCTGTCAAGGTAGCAGCTACTCTTCCTGGGGTTTATTATGGATCCCCATTAGTTCCTGCCAAGGCAGCAGCTACTCTTCCTGGGGTTTATTATGGATCCCCATTAGTTCTGCCAAGGCAGCAGCTACTCTTCCTGGGGTTTATTATGGATCCCCATTAGTTCCTGCCAAGGCAGCAGCTACTCTTCCTGGTGTTTATTAAGGATCCCCATTAGTTCCTGCCAAGGCAGCAGCTACTCTTCCTGGGGTTTATTAAGGATCCCCATTAGCTGTTTTCAAGGCAGCAGCTATCTTCCTGGGGTTTATTATGGATCCCCATTAGTTTCCTGCCAAGGCAGCAGTTACTCTTCCTGGGGTTTATTATGGATCCCCATTAGTTCCTGCCAAGGCAGCAGCTACTCTTCCTGGGTTTATTATGGATCCCATTAGTTCCTGCCAAGGCAGCAGCTACTCTTCCTGGGGTTTATTAAGGGATCCCCATTAGCTGTTTTCAAGGCAGCAGCTACTCTTCCTGGGGTTTATTATGGATCCCCATTAGTTCCTGCAAGGCAGCAGCTTACTCTTCTGGGGTTTATTATGGATCCCCATTAGTTCCTGCCAAGGCAGCAGCTACTCTTCCTGGGGTTTATTATGGATCCCCAATAGTTCCTACCAAGGCAGCAGCTACTCTTCCTGGGGTTTATTATGGATCCCCATTAGTTCCTGCCAAGGCAGCAGCTACTCTTCCTGGGGTTTATTATGGATCCCCATTAGTTCCTGCCAAGGCAGCAGCTACACTTCTTGGGGTCCAGCAACATTAAGGCAGTTATATACAATTTCAAATATATTACATGACATTACATAACACTTTACCCAACACATGAAGTGTGTGCCCTCAGGCCACTACTCTACTACCACATATCTACAACACAAAATCCATGTGTACGTGTGTATAGTGCGTATGTTATCGTGTGTGTCTGTGCCTGTGTTTGTGTCTCTTCACCGTCTCCGCTGTTCCATAAGGTGTATTTTGATCTGTTCTTTAAAATCTAATTGTACTGCTTGCATCAGTTACCTGATGTGGAATAGAGTTCCATGTAGTCATGGCTCTATGTAGTACTGTGCACCTTCCATAGTCTGTTCTGGACTTGGGGACTGTGAAGAGACCTCTGGTGGCATGTCTTGTGGGGTATGCATGGGTGTCCGAGCTGTGTGCCAGTAGTTCAAACAGACAGCTCGGTGCATTCAACATGTCAATATCTCTCACAAATACAAGTAGTGATGAAGTCAATCTCTCCTCCACTTTGAGCCAGGAGAGATTGACATGCATATTATTAATGTTAGCTCTCTGTGTTCTGAGCCGATTGCAATTTCCCTCTTTGTGGCACCTGACCACATGACTGAACAGTAGTCCAGGTGCGATAAAACTAGAGCCTGTAGGACCTGCCTTGTTGATAGTGCTGTTAAGAAGGTAGAGCAGCGCTTTATTATAGACAGACTTCTCCCCGTCTTAGCTACTGTTGTATCAATATGTTTTGACCATGACAGTTTCCAATCCAGGGTTACTCCAAGCAGTTTAGTCTCCTCAACTTGCTCAATTTCCACATTATTCATTACAATATTTAGTTGAGGTTTAGGGTTTAGTGAATGATTTGTCCCAAATACAATGCTTTTAGTTTCTGAAATATTTAGGACTAACTTATTCCTTGCCACCCATTCTGAAACTAACTGCAGCTCTTTGTTAAGTGTTGCAGTCATTTCAGTTGCTGTAGTAGCTGACTTGTGTAGTGTTGAGTCATCTGCATACATAGACACACTGGCTTTACTCAAAGCCAGTGGCATGTCAGTAGTAAAGATTGAAAAAAGTAATGGGCCTAGACAGCTGCCCTGGGGAATTCCTGATTCTACCTGGATTATGTTGGAGAAGCTTCCATTAAAGAACACCCTCTGTGTTCCGTTAGACAGGTAACTCTTTATCCACAATATAGCAGAGGGTGTAAAGCCATAACACGTACGTTTTTCCAGCAGTAGACTATGATCGATAATGTCAAAAGCCGCACTGAAGTCTAACACAATAGCCCCCACAATCTTTTTATCATCAATTTCTCTCAGCCAATCATCAGTCATTTGTGTAAGTGCTGTGCTTGTTGAATGTCCTTCCCTATAAGCGTGCTGAAAGTCTGTAAAATAGCATTGTATCTGGTCAAACACAATTTTTTCCAATAGTTTACTAAGGGTTGGTAACAGGCTGATTGGTGGGCTATTTGAGCCAGTAAAGGGGGCTTTACTATTCTTGGGTAGCGGAATGACTTTAGCTTTGTCTTGTACAGTCGGCACTCCCAAAAATAGAACCATCACATGAAAGGTTGAACAAATAGATGAATTATTAATTATATTGCAGGGTTACAGTTTAGATAAGAGGATTCGTTTTTATGGCTGATGTCCGGACCTTATTTGTGATTTACCTCTATTTGTGCCTCTACAAATGTCCATAATTGGATATTCTGATATTCTTCTAGGTAAGCCACCTATATGACTAACGAATAGATCTTCAGAGGAATTGAGTGTGCCGGTAACGGTTTGATAATTTAGCTAGGCCTGTCTAAATAACAGGTTAAAACAGATATGACCTGCTATTAGAAGTGTTGATTATCTACGCCTATGTAGCTCAATTGTGGTCCTCTGTAGCTCAATTGGTAGAGCATGGCGCTTGTAACGCCAGGGTAGTGGGTTCGATCCCCGGGACCACCCATACATAAAAATGTATGCACACATGACTGTAAATCGCTTTGGATTATTATTATTATTATTATTATTATTATTATTATTATTATTATTATTACTCATCTAGGCCTGTCTAAATAATAGGTTTTCGGGGATACAGCTAATTCAACCTAGCTTCCTTTTCTGCTGAAAATCGGATGTTGTAGTGTTAACCTGCTACATTAGGTTAATGCAGATATGACCTGATATTAGAAGTGTTTATTATCTAAATAACAGGTTAATGCTGATGCACCCTTAGCAGAGTAGCCAACAACCGGATGCATCCGGTTTTTAGGGCTACAGCTAATTCAACCGAGCTTCCTTTTCTGCTGAAAACCGGATGTGGTAGCATTAACCTGCTACGTTCGGTTAATACTGATATGACCTGATATTAGAAGTGTAACGTCGTGAATACACCTCTAGGATATGTAAATAACTATTTTGGGGGAAATTTCCCCGTCAGTTTCTGTTAGTTGCATGATAACCCCTCTTGACAATACAGCATATTGGTTTGGTTTGATACAAGGTGAACATCGTCCTCCAGCGGTACAATCATGCATGTGCAGGTCACAGAAGCAACGTTTGACACCATACTTTGACTTGTTTGAGTAACGCTGACTCAGGAATCCAACTATAGCTAGCGGAAAATAAATCCCAGTTAGATAGCTATCTACTTACCCCGGGTAACTCTAGAAGTTGGGAGACCAATAGAGGCACTTTGAGAGCTGCCACACTACCCGTGACACCAACCAGCACACGGAATTTACCACACGAATCTAACAAATCAAATTTCGGAGAAGTTACGGGTGATTCCGCCTGCATGTTAGCTGGAAAACGATCACTACAAAAACAACTTCAAGACGTAATTGGGAGCATGCTGATTGCAGAGAAGACGCTAAATATCGCCCATCTTTAGCCTCTACGAACTTCGCTTGATGCAGCTTCCGTAAACATTGGTTCCACGTGACCCACAGTGAACGAGCCCGTAACGTAACGACGTTAACCTGAACGCGCACGCTGGTCTCACAGAATATTCTAGTTTTCAACGGCTTACGCCAGGAAGAGACACACCGTCTGGCATGTTATTGTAAGGATTTCATGAATTTCGTGAATTGTGCTGACATTCTCATCAGGTGCGATGCAGCAGACGTTGACTCCTCACGTGTACTGGGCTCAGCGGCATGAGGACATCTACCTGCGAGTGGAGCTGATTGATGCGCAGGTGAGTGGAGAGAGGACCTGTCACCCGGAGGCAATACATTAACCGCTCACAAATCTGCAGTGGTTTATCTTGCGCGCTATATTCATCACCAGGTTTCCGAAGTTCACATTGGATTGAGAATCGACCCTTTGCATGAGGATTTATCCCTAACGTTGGGTATAGGCCTACTGAAACTTGTGACTGAGTAGGCAATCATTGCGTAATAGCAAATAATAGAATATAAATACAATTGTATGTTTGTGTTTCTGAGAATGATGTGATCCATAATAACTGAGTCACTGTGGTGGGGGGGCAGGTAGCTTAGTGGTTAAGAGCGTTGTGCCAGTAACTGAAAGGTCGCTGGTTCTAATCCCCGAGCTGACTAGGTGAAAAATTAGTTCGATGTGCCCTTGAGCAAGGCACTTAACCCTAATTGCTCCTGTAAGTCGCTCTGGATAAGAGTGTCTGCTAAATGACTCAAATGTAAATGTAAATGTATCCATAATAACTGAGTCACTGTGATGTATCCATAATAACTGAGTCACTGTGGTGTATCCATAATAACTGAGTCACTGTGATGTATCCATATTAACTGAGTCACTGTGGTGTATCCATAATAACTGAGTCACTGTGGTGTATCCATAATAACTGAGTCACTGTGGTGTATCCATATTAACTGAGTCACTGTGGTGTATCCATAATAACTGAGTCACTGTGGTGTATCCATATTAACTGAGTCACTGTGATGTATCCATAATAACTGAGTCACTGTGCAGAGTGTTCGTTATAAGAGGTTTGATGGTCAGGCTGAACTGGAGATCAGAGGAGAGGATGATCCATGCTATCTGGACCACACATACACACACACACATACGCACACGCACACACACACATACGCACGCACACACACACACACAACATTTAATAGAGGTTTGGGATCAAATGATAAGGAACTGTCTTTTGGTATCTGTATTAATTACACATTCATGAATTACCACTAAATGGGATGTTTGCATCAGTCATGCTCTAAATTACCACTAAATGGGATGTTTGCATCAGTCATGCTCTAAATTACCACTAAATGGGATGTTTGCATCAGTCATGCTCTAAAATAGCAATTTCTCTGAACAATGGAGGTTTTGGTTTTCTAGCAGGTGAACGGATTAACAGGTGCAACGCCTGCTGTTCTGGAAGGGATTGGTTTCATGCAAATGAGCACCTTCAATGCTTTTCAATGAAGAAAATGGAATTGGAATTTGGTTTACTTTATGAATTGAAATGGAATTGAGCCCAACCCTGCACAGGAGTCCAGCCGACAGAGGAAATGGACAGCAGGCATAGTCTCTGGATTTATTCCAAACTGAGTGACATGTTTAGAAGGTTGTTACTAAACCATCAGACATAGATGGACAGATCGTTCCAAGACTCATATCCACCTTCAGCTGTGTGAGTGGCTAGCAGGCTTCTTCAGAGGCTAGCAGGCTTCTTCAGAGGCTAGCAGGCTTCTTCAGAGGCTAGCAGGCTTCTTCAGAGACTAGCAGGCTTCTTCAGTGGCTAGCAGGCTTCTTCAGAGAGGCTAGCAGGCTTCTTCAGAGGCTAGCAGGCTTCTTCAGAGAGGCTAGCAGGCTTCTTCAGAGGCTAGCAGGCTTCTTCAGAGAGGCTAGCAGGCTTCTTCAGAGAGGCTAGCAGGCTTCTTCAGAGAGGCTAGCAGGATTCTTCAGAGAGGCTAGCAGGCTTCTTCAGAGAGGCTAGCAGGCTTCTTCAGAGAGGCTAGCAGGCTTCTTCAGAGGCCAGCAGGCTTCTTCAGAGGCTAGCAGGCTTCTTCAGAGAGGCTAGCAGGCTTCTTCAGAGAGGCTAGCAGGCTTCTTCAGAGAGGCTAGCAGGCTTCTTCAGAGGCTAGCAGGCTTCTTCAGAGGCTAGCAGGCTTCTTCAGAGTGGCTAGCAGGCTTCTTCATAGGTGGTAGATAACATCAGTATTGTTTACATCTTATGTTCATGGAGATGGTGGTTGAAGATAGGGTTTCAACATAGCAACACTTCCTCTTCACAGATAGACTAGGGGCTAATAACGAGTCCTGGCTGGTTGCATTTGCATCGACTTGTAAACACTGGTCAGTGAAACTAAGAACACAAACCAGTAGCCTAATATTATTACATTTTAAAAGTACCATTTGCACACCTTCCTTTGAAAATGATTTACCCCTAGAGAGCTCAAGTATCAGCACTTGTATGCACTTTGTGAGAGTCTGATGGGGGCAACTTTAAGTCATAATGTAATCTGTACTGACCTCTCTTCCTTCTCTTGCAGAATCTTGACATCAGCGTACATGATAATGTCCTCCGATTCAGGGGTACGTTTTTCTTTACTACAGTATTTTCCACTAGAAGACACATCTACCACTAGTGCATGGCTTTGAAGCAGGAACGAATGATCCCTTTGTTTTGTTTGTTTCCAGCCCAGGGTCATGGAGCAAGAGGAGAAAATGATTATGAGTTTAGTCTGCCATTTCTTAATGCTGTGAAGACAGAGGTACTGTTTGACTGTGTTTACTAGATGGACTATTCTGAATAATAATAGACTGTGTTTACTAGATGGACTATTCTGAATAATAATAATAGACTGTGTTTACTAGATGGACTATTCTGAATAATAATAGACTGTGTTTACTAGATGGACTATTCTGAATAATAATAATAGACTGTGTTTACTAGATGGACTATTCTGAATAATAATAGACTGTGTTTACTAGATGGACTATTCTGAATAATAATAGACTGTGTTTACTAGATGGACTATTCTGAATAATAATAGACTGTGTTTACTAGATGGACTATTCTGAATAATAATAGACTGTGTTTACTAGATGGACTATTCTGAATAATAATAGACTGTGTTTACTAGATGGACTATTCTGAATAATAATAATAGACTGTGTTTACTAGATGGACTATTCTGAATAATAATAATAGACTGTGTTTACTAGATGGACTATTCTGAATAATAACAATAGACTGTGTTTACTAGATGGACTATTCTGAATAATAATAGACTGTGTTTACTAGATGGACTATTCTGAATAATAATAATAGACTGTGTTTACTAGATGGACTATTCTGAATAATAATAGACTGTGTTTACTAGATGGACTATTCTGAATAATAATAGACTGTGTTTACTAGATGGACTATTCTGAATAATAATAATAGACTGTGTTTACTAGATGGACTATTCTGAATAATAATAGACTGTGTTTACTAGATGGACTATTCTGAATAATAATAGACTGTTCTACTATTCTGAATAATAATAATAGACTGTGTTTACTAGATGGACTATTCTGAATAATAATAGACTGTGTTTACTAGATGGACTATTCTGAATAATAATAATAGACTGTGTTTACTAGATGGACTATTCTGAATAATAATAGACTGTGTTTACTAGATGGACTATTCTGAATAATAATAGACTGTGTTTACTAGATGGACTATCCTGAATAATAATAATAGACTGTGTTTACTAGATGGACTATTCTGAATAATAATAATAGACTGTGTTTACTAGATGGACTATTCTGAATAATAATAGACTGTGTTTACTAGATGGACTATTCTGAATAATAATAGACTGTGTTTACTATTCTGAATAATAATAATAGACTGTGTTTACTAGATGGACTATTCTGAATAATAATAGACTGTGTTTACTAGATGGACTATTCTGAATAATA
The DNA here is from genome assembly GCF_020615455.1 of Coregonus clupeaformis. Taxonomy (NCBI): domain Eukaryota; kingdom Metazoa; phylum Chordata; class Actinopteri; order Salmoniformes; family Salmonidae; genus Coregonus; species Coregonus clupeaformis. Next base: position 45,554,535 of record NC_059217.1, read on the forward strand.
ATAATAGACTGTGTTTACTAGATGGACTATTCTGAATAATAATAGACTGTGTTTACTAGATGGACTATTCTGAATAATAATAATAGACTGTGTTTACTAGATGGACTATTCTGAATAATAATAGACTGTGTTTACTAGATGGACTATTCTGAATAATAATAATAGACTGTGTTTACTAGATGGACTATTCTGAATAATAATAGACTGTGTTTACTAGATGGACTATTCTGAATAATAATAATAGACTGTGTTTACTAGATGGACTATTCTGAATAATAATAGACTGTGTTTACTAGATGGACTATTCTGAATAATAATAATAGACTGTGTTTACTAGATGGACTATCCTGAATAATAATAATAGACTGTGTTTACTAGATGGACTATTCTGAATAATAATAGACTGTGTTTACTAGATGGACTATACTGAATAATAATAGACTGTGTTTACTAGATGGACTATTCTGAATAATAATAATAGACTGTGTTTACTAGATGGACTATTCTGAATAATAATAGACTGTGTTTACTAGATGGACTATTCTGAATAATAATAGACTGTGTTTACTAGATGGACTATTCTGAATAATAATAATAGACTGTGTTTACTAGATGGACTATTCTGAATAATAATAGACTGTGTTTACTAGATGGACTATTCTGAATAATAATAGACTGTGTTTACTAGATGGACTATTCTGAAAATAATAATAGACTGTGTTTACTAGATGGACTATTCTGAATAATAATAATAGACTGTGTTTACTAGATGGACTATTCTGAATAATAATAGACTGTGTTTACTAGATGGACTATTCTGAATAATAATAGACTGTGTTTACTAGATGGACTATTCTGAATAATAATAATAGACTGTGTTTACTAGATGGACTATTCTGAATAATAATAGACTATGTTTACTAGATGGACTATTCTGAATAATAATAGACTGTGTTTACTAGATGGACTATTCTGAATAATAATAGACTGTGTTTACTAGATGGACTATTCTGAAATAATAGACTGTGTTTGGACTATTCTGAATAATAATAATAGACTGTGTTTACTAGATGGACTATTCTGAATAATAATAGACTGTGTTTACTAGATGGACTATTCTGGAAATAATAATAGACTGTGTTTACTAGATGGACTATTCTGAATAATAATAGACATGTTTACTAGATGGACTATTCTGAATAATAAAAATAGACTGTGTTTACTAGATGGACTATTCTGAATAATAATAGACTGTGTTTTCTAGATGGACTATCCTGAATAATAATAGACTGTGTTTGAGGACTATTCTGAATAATAATAGACTGTGTTTACTAGATGGACTATTCTGAATAATAATAGACTGTGTTTACTAGATGGACTATTCTGAATAATAATAATAGACTGTGTTTACTAGATGGACTATTCTGAATAATAATAGACTGTGTTTACTAGATGGACTATTCTGAATAATAATAATAGACTGTGTTTACTAGATGGACTATTCTGAATAATAATAGACTGTGTTTACTAGATGGACTATCCTGAATAATAATAGACTGTGTTTACTAGATGGACTATCCTGAAAATAATAATAGACTGTGTTTACTAGATGGACTATTCTGAATAATAATAGACTGTGTTTACTAGATGGACTATTCTGAATAATAATAGACTGTGTTTACTAGATGGACTATTCTGAATAATAATAGACTGTGTTTACTATTCTGAATAATAATAATAGACTGTGTTTACTAGATGGACTATTCTGAATAATAATAGACTGTGTTTACTAGATGGACTATTCTGAATAATAATAGACTGTGTTTACTAGATGGACTATCCTGAATAATAATAATAGACTGTGTTTACTAGATGGACTATTCTGAATAATAATAATAGACTGTGTTTACTAGATGGACTATTCTGAATAATAATAATAGACTGTGTTTACTAGATGGACTATTCTGAATAATAATAGAATGTGTTTAAGATGGACTATTCTGAATAATAATAATAGACTGTGTTTACTAGATGGACTATCCTGAATAATAATAGACTGTGTTTACTAGATGGACTATTCTGAATAATAATAGACTGTGTTTACTAGATGGACTATACTGAATAATAATAATAGACTGTGTTTACTAGATGGACTATTCTGAATAATAATAATAGACTGTGTTTACTAGATGGACTATTCTGAAATAATAATAGACTGTGTTTACTAGATGGACTATTCTGAATAATAATAGAATGTGTTTACTAGATGGACTATTCTGAATAATAATAATAGACTGTGTTTACTAGATGGACTATCCTGATAATAATAATAGACTGTGTTTACTAGATGGACTATTCTGAATAATAATAGACTGTGTTTACTAGATGGACTATTCTGAATAATAATAATAGACTGTGTTTACTAGATGGACTATTCTGATAATAATAATAGACTATGTTTACTAGATGGACTATTCTGAATAATAATAGACTGTGTTTACTAGATGGACTATTCTGAATAATAATAGACTGTGTTTACTAGATGGACTATTCTGAATAATAATAATAGACTGTGTTTACTAGATGGACTATTCTGAATAATAATAGACTATGTTTACTAGATGGACTATTCTGAATAATAATAGACTGTGTTTACTAGATGGACTATTCTGAATAATAATAGACTGTGTTTACTAGATGGACTATTCTGAATAATAATAGACTGTGTTTAGGACTATTCTGAATAATAATAGACTGTGTTTACTAGATGGACTATTCTGAATAATAATAGACTGTGTTTACTAGATGGACTATTCTGAATAATAATAGACTGTGTTTACTAGATGGACTATTCTGAATAATAATAGACTGTTTACTAGATGGACTATTCTGAATAATAAAAATAGACTGTGTTTACTAGATGGACTATTCTGAATAATAATAGACTGTGTTTTCTAGATGGACTATCCTGAATAATAATAGACTGTGTTTACTAGATGGACTATTCTGAATAATAATAGACTGTGTTTACTAGATGGACTATTCTGAATAATAATAGACTGTGTTTACTAGATGGACTATTCTGAATAATAATAATAGACTGTGTTTACTAGATGGACTATTCTGAATAATAATAGACTGTGTTTACTAGATGGACTATTCTGAATAATAATAATAGACTGTGTTTACTAGATGGACTATTCTGAATAATAATAGACTGTGTTTACTAGATGGACTATTCTGAATAATAATAGACTGTGTTTACTAGATGGACTATCCTGAATAATAATAGACTGTGTTTACTAGATGGACTATTCTGAATAATAATAATAGACTGTGTTTACTAGATGGACTATTCTGAATAATAACAGACTGTGTTTACTAGATGGACTATTCTGAATAATAATAGACTGTGTTTACTAGATGGACTATTCTGAATAATAATAGACTGTGTTTACTAGATGGACTATTCTGAATAATAATAGACTGTGTTTACTAGATGGACTATTCTGAATAATAATAATAGACTGTGTTTACTAGATGGACTATTCTGAATAATAATAGACTGTGTTTACTAGATGGACTATTCTGAATAATAATAGACTGTGTTTACTAGATGGACTATTCTGAATAATAATAGACTGTGTTTACTAGATGGACTATTCTGAATAATAATAATAGACTGTGTTTACTAGATGGACTATTCTGAATAATAATAGACTGTGTTTACTAGATGGACTATTCTGAATAATAATAATAGACTGTGTTTACTAGATGGACTATCCTGAATAATAATAATAGACTGTGTTTACTAGATGGACTATTCTGTAATAATAATAGACTGTGTTTACTAGATGGACTATACTGAATAATAATAATAGACTGTGTTTACTAGATGGACTATTCTGAATAATAATAATAGACTGTGTTTACTAGATGGACTATTCTGAATAATAATAGACTGTGTTTACTAGATGGACTATTCTGAATAATAATAGACTGTGTTTACTAGATGGACTATTCTGAATAATAATAATAGACTGTGTTTACTAGATGGACTATTCTGAATAATAATAGACTATGTTTACTAGATGGACTATTCTGAATAATAATAGACTATGTTTACTAGATGGACTATTCTGAATAATAATAGACTGTGTTTACTAGATGGACTATTCTGAATAATAATAGACTATGTTTACTAGATGGACTATTCTGAATAATAATAGACTGTGTTTACTAGATGGACTATTCTGAATAATAATAGACTGTGTTTACTAGATGGACTATTCTGAATAATAATAATAGACTGTGTTTACTAGATGGACTATTCTGAATAATAATAGACTGTGTTTACTAGATGGACTATTCTGAATAATAATAGACTGTGTTTACTATTCTGAATAATAATAATAGACTGTGTTTACTAGATGGACTATTCTGAATAATAATAGACTGTGTTTACTAGATGGACTATTCTGAATAATAATAGACTGTGTTTACTAGATGGACTATTCTGAATAATAATAGACTGTGTTTCGACTATTCTGAATAATAATAATAGACTGTGTTTACTAGATGGACTATTCTGAATAATAATAGACTGTGTTTACTAGATGGACTATTCTGAATAATAATAGACTGTGTTTACTAGATGGACTATTCTGAAAATAATAATAGACTGTGTTTACTAGATGGACTATTCTGAATAATAATAGACTGTGTTTACTAGATGGACTATTCTGAATAATAATAGACTGTGTTTACTAGATGGACTATCCTGAATAATAATAATAGACTGTGTTTACTAGATGGACTATTCTGAATAATAATAATAGACTGTGTTTACTAGATGGACTATTCTGAATAATAATAGACTGTGTTTACAAGATGGACTATTCTGAATAATAATAGACTGTGTTTACTAGATGGACTATTCTGAATAATAATAGACTGTGTTTACTATTCTGAATAATAATAATAGACTGTGTTTACTAGATGGACTATTCTGAATAATAATAGAATGTGTTTACTAGATGGACTATTCTGAATAATAATAGACTGTGTTTACTAGATGGACTATTCTGAATAATAATAATAGACTGTGTTTACTAGATGGACTATTCTGAATAATAATAGACTGTGTTTACTAGATGGACTATTCTGAATAATAATAATAGACTGTGTTTACTAGATGGACTATTCTGAATAATAATAGACTGTGTTTACTAGATGGACTATTCTGAATAATAATAATAGACTGTGTTTACTAGATGGACTATTCTGAATAATAATAGACTGTGTTTACTAGATGGACTATTCTGAATAATAATAATAGACTGTGTTTACTAGATGGACTATCCTGAATAATAATAATAGACTGTGTTTACTAGATGGACTATTCTGAATAATAATAGACTGTGTTTACTAGATGGACTATACTGAATAATAATAATAGACTGTGTTTACTAGATGGACTATTCTGAATAATAATAGACTGTGTTTACTAGATGGACTATTCTGAATAATAATAGACTGTGTTTACTAGATGGACTATTCTGAATAATAATAATAGACTGTGTTTACTAGATGGACTATTCTGAATAATAATAGACTATGTTTACTAGATGGACTATTCTGAATAATAATAGACTATGTTTACTAGATGGACTATTCTGAATAATAATAGACTGTGTTTACTAGATGGACTATTCTGAATAATAATAGACTATGTTTACTAGATGGACTATTCTGAATAATAATAGACTGTGTTTACTAGATGGACTATTCTGAATAATAATAGACTGTGTTTACTAGACTGGACTATTCTGAATAATAATAATAGACTGTGTTTACTAGATGGACTATTCTTGAATAATAATAGACTATGTTTACTAGATGGACTATTCTGAATAATAATAGACTGTGTTTACTAGATGGACTATTCTGAATAATAATAGACTGTGTTTACTAGATGGACTATTCTGAATAATAATAGACTGTGTTTACTATTCTGAATAATAATAATAGACTGTGTTTACTAGATGGACTATTCTGAATAATAATAGACTGTGTTTACTAGATGGACTATTCTGAATAATAATAGACTGTGTTTACTAGATGGACTATTCTGAATAATAATAGACTGTGTTTACTAGATGGACTATTCTGAATAATAAAAATAGACTGTGTTTACTAGATGGACTATTCTGAATAATAATAGACTGTGTTTTCTAGATGGACTATCCTGAATAATAATAGACTGTGTTTACTAGATGGACTATTCTGAATAATAATAGACCGTGTTTACTAGATGGACTATTCTGAATAATAATAGACTGTGTTTACTAGATGGACTATTCTGAATAATAATAGACTGTGTTTACTAGATGGACTATTCTGAATAATAATAGACTGTGTTTACTAGATGGACTATTCTGAATAATAATAGACTGTTTACTAGATGGACTATTCTGAATAATAATAGACTGTGTTTACTAGACGGACTATTCTGAATAATAATAATAGACTGTGTTTACTAGATGGACTATTCTGAAATAATAGACTGTGTTTACTAGATGGACTATTCTGAATAATAATAATAGACTGTGTTTACTAGATGGACTATTCTGAATAATAATAGACTGTGTTTACTAGATGGACTATTCTGAATAATAATAGACTGTGTTTACTAGATGGACTATTCTGAATAATAATAATAGACTGTGTTTACTAGATGGACTATTCTGAATAATAATAATAGACTGTGTTTACTAGATGGACTATTCTGAATAATAATAATAGACTGTGTTTACTAGATGGACTATTCTGAATAATAATAATAATAGACTGTGTTTACTAGATGGACTATTCTGAATAATAATAATAGACTGTGTTTACTAGATGGACTATTCTGAATAATAATAATAGACTGTGTTTACTAGATGGACTATTCTGAATAATAATAGACTGTGTTTACTAGATGGACTATTCTGAATAATAATAGACTGTTTACTAGATGGACTATTCTGAATAATAATAAACCAGAAGATATTAATGATTACTGAACCATTCATTTAACTCTTTTCATGTCTGCTTTTGCATTTACAATTTACTCATCAGAGCCATTGCTAATGATGTAAATATGTGCATGTATAGAGTACAGTATAATGATGTAGATGTACATGTATAGAGTGCAGTATAATTATGTAGATATGTACAGTGTAGTGATGTAGATATGTACATGTATAGAGTGGTTGTCTCACAGATTAATTTCCATACTAGTATTTGGAAAATGAGCGTGGTTGTTGTAAGCTAATGGATGTGACTGTGTGGTGTGTGTGTGTGTGTGTGGTTGTTGTAAGCTAATAGATGTCGTGTGTTCTCCAGGTGAGTCACAGGTCGACCCAGCGCCAGGTGAACATCACAGTCCGTAAGCAGCTGAGCGGCTGGTGGGACAGACTCACCCTGCAGGAGAAGAAACCTCTGTTCCTGGCTCCTGACTTCGACCGCTGGATGGACGAGTCTGACCTTTGAGATGGAGCTACGGGAGAAGGTAACGTCCTGTACTATTCATGTTATTACAGCGGATACAGCTCATTAATGAGAGAGTGAGACAACACCAGCTCTGCCTGTCTGTCTCTACGGTGGGGGAAGAGCATCAAGCATAGCACATTGTGACAGTGATAATTTCATATTTATATGTTATATTATTTATTTATAACAATATATTACATATTTGCTGTGTATATATATTAATTGTGTATTCTGTGGTAACTTTTTCAGGAGGAGAAAAAGATCCGACTGAACATGGAGTCAAGGGTGCCAGAGGACTGTGAGTATAAAAAACTGTATTTAACAAGTTGAAGGCTGCCAGAGGACTGAGAGTTTAAAAACTGTATTTAACAAGTTGAAGGCTGCCAGAGGACTGTGAGTTTAAAAAACGGTATTTAACAAGTTGAAGGCTGCTGAGAGGACTGTGAGTTTAAAAAACGGTATTTAACAAGTTGAAGGCTGCCAGGGGGACTGTGGAGATATAAAAACTGTATTTAACAAGTTGAAGGCTGCCAGAGGACTGTGAGTTTAAAAAACGGTATTTAACAAGTTGAAGGCTGCCAGGGGACTGTGAGTATAAAAAACTGTATTTAACAAGTTGAAGGCTGCCAGAGGACTGTGAGTATAAAAAACGGTATTTAACAAGTTGAAGGCTGCCAGAGGACTGTGAGTTTAAAAAACGGTATTTAACAAGTTGGAAGGCTGCCAGAGGACTGTGAGTTTAAAAAAACAGTATTTAACAAGTTGAAGGGGCTGCCAGAGGACTGTGAGTTTAAAAAACGGTATTTAACAAGTTGAAGGCTGCCAGAGGACTGTGAGTTTAAAAAACGGTATTTAACAAGTTGAAGGCTGCCAGAGGACTGTGAGTTTAAAAAACGGTATTTAACAAGTTGAAGGCTGCCAGAGGACTGTGAGTATAAAAAACGGTATTTAACAAGTTGAAGGCTGCCAGAGGACTGTGAGTATAAAAAACGGTATTTAACAAGTTGAAGGCTGCCAGAGGACTGTGAGTATAAAAAACGGTATTTAACAAGTTGAAGGCTGCCAGAGGACTGTGAGTATAAAAAACGGTATTTAACAAGTTGAGGACTGTGAGTATAAAAAACGGTATTTAACAAGTTGAAGGCTGCCCAGAGGACTGTGAGTATAAAAAACTGTATTTAACAAGTTGAAGGCTGCCAGGGGACTGTGAGTACTAAAAAACGGTATTTAACAAGTTGAAGGCTGCCAGAGGACTGTGAGTATAAAACGGTATTTAACAAGTTGAAGGCTGCCAGAGGACTGTGAGTATAAAAACGGTATTTAACAAGTTGAAGGCTGCCAGAGGACTGTGAGTATAAAAAACTGTATTTAACAAGTTGAAGGCTGCCAGAGGACTGTGAGTATAAAAAACTGTATTTAACAAGTTGAAGGATGCCAGAGGACTGTGAGTATAAAAAACGGTATTTAACAAGTTGAAGGCTGCCAGAGGACTGTGAGTATAAAAAACTGTATTTAACAAGTTGAAGGCTGCCAGAGGACTGTGAGTATAAAAAACTGTATTTAACAAGTTGAAGGCTGCCAGAGGACTGTGAGTATAAAAACGGTATTTAACAAGTTGAAGGCTGCAGAGGACTGTGAGTATAAAAAACGGTATTTAACAAGTTGAAGGCTGCCAGAGGACTGTGAGTATAAAAACTGTATTTAACAAGTTGAAGGCTGCCAGAGGACTGTGAGTATAAAAAACGGTATTTAACAAGTTGAAGGCTGCCAGAGGACTGTGAGTATAAAAACGGTTATTTAACAAGTTGAAGGCTGCCAGAGGACTGTGAGTATAAAAAACAGTATTTAACAAGTTGAAGGCTGCCAGAGGACTGTGAGTATAAAAAACTGTATTTAACAAGTTGAAGGCTGCCAGAGGACTGTGAGTATAAAAACGGTATTTAACAAGTTGAAGGCTGCCAGGGGACTGTGAGTATAAAAAACGGTATTTAACAAGTTGAAGGCTGCCAGAGGACTGTGAGTATAATAAACTGTATTTAACAAGTTGAGGACTGTGAGTATAAAAAACGGTATTTAACAAGTTGAAGGCTGCCAGAGGACTGTGAGTATAAAAAACGGTATTTAACAAGTTGAGGACTGTGAGTATAAAAAACAGTATTTAACAAGTTGAAGGCTGCCAGAGGACTGTGAGTATAAAAAACGGTATTTAACAAGTTGAAGGCTGCCAGAGGACTGTGAGAGTATAATAAACTGTATTTAACAAGTTGAAGGCTGCCAGAGGACTGTGAGTATAAAAAAGCGGTATTTAACAAGTTGAGGACTGTGAGTATAAAAAACTGTATTTAACAAGTTGGAAGGCTGCCAGAGGACTGTGAGTATAAAAACTGTATTTAACAAGTTGAAGGCTGCCAGGGGACTGTGAGTATAAAAAACGGTATTTAACAAGTTGAAGGCTGCCAGAGGACTGTGAGTATAAAAACGGTTTTAACAAGTTGAAGGCTGCCAGAGGACTGTGAGTATAAAAAACGGTATTTAACAAGTTGAAGGCTGCCAGGGGACTGTGAGTATAAAAAACGGTATTTAACAAGTTGAAGGCTGCCAGAGGACTGTGAGTATAAAAAACGGTATTTAACAAGTTGAAGGCTGCCAGAGGACTGTGAGTATAACATGCTTCTTTGGAAGAAATGTTCAAGGGCAGAGAATGTGACATGTGACCTATGTTGTGAATGTGTTCCCAGCGTTCATCACTCTGAAGAAAGGTTTTCTGTTCACCTATAACCTGGTTCAGTTCTTGGGCTTCTCCTGGATCTTTGTCAACATGACCATCAGACTCATTGTACTGGGACAAGGTGAATCACTTCAGTTAGACTCTTTATACTGGGACAAGGTGAATCACTTCAGTCAGACTCTTTATACTGGGACAAGGTGAATCACTTCAGTCAGACTCTTTATACTGGGACAAGGTGAATCACTTCAGTTAGACATGACCGTCAGACTCTTTATACTGGGACAAGGTGAATCACTTCAGTCAGACTCTTTATACTGGGACAAGGTGAATCCTTAGTCAGACTCTTTATACTGGGACAAGGTGAATCACTTCAGTTAGACATGACCGTCAGACTCTTTATACTGGGACAAGGTGAATCACCTTCAGTTAAGCATGACCATCAGACTCTTTATCTGGGACAAGGTGAATCACTTCAGTTAGACATGACCATCAGATTCTTTATACTGGGACAAGGTGAATCACTTCAGTCAGACTCTTTATACTGGGACAAGGTGAATCACTTCAGTCAGACTCTTTATACTGGGACAAGGTGAATCACTTCAGTCAGACTCTTTATACTGGGTGCAAGTCTAGCTGCTCTGATAAGGAGTTTGCAATGTGAGAGAAACTAACTGGCAACCCAGGTTATTATTGTTCAGAAAGAAATCTTAAGACAACTGTAAATTGTAAACTCTGTGTTGCAGTGAAAAACACGGCATGACATATTTTCAACTGTTCTCTCCTTTCAGATTCTCTCTATGACACATTCTACACCATCTCGGACGTGATGTTTTTCTGCCAAATATTAGCCAGTGTAGAAGTGCTCAACGCTATGTTTGGAGTGGTCGAGACTGCGGTGGTTCCTGCTTTCATACAGGTGCTGTCCTGTGTTCAGGGACACTACTTTGAATCTAACCATTTTCATTTCAACACCGGCTGTGTCTTGGAACACAGGCAGTCATCATACTCCGCAATACTTTCCCCTTTAAGTATCTAGAAGCATTTTATAATGGCTTATTCATTAAATTGTTATTAGGTGTTACTAAAGTTTTGTTGTTTAAAAAAAATAAATTATACAATTATTTTCCTAACATTCTATACAATTGTATTTTTGTAAAACAATATTCTGTGTACTGTGGAGTACACGTCTGTCTGTCAGTCTGTCTGGTGTTTGTGACTCTGTGTACTGGGGAGTACACATCTGTCTGTCAGTCCTGTCTGGTGTTTGTGTGACTCTGTGTACTGTGGAGTACACGTCTGTCTGTCAGTCTGTGTACTGTGGTGTTCTTCATTTCCAGGTGGTTGGTAGGAACTTCATCCTCTTCATCATCTTCGGCAGCCTGGATGAGATGCACAACAAAGCAGTGGTTTCTTCGTCTTCTACCTCTGGAGCTCTATAGAGATGTTAGGTGGGTATATTACTGTCTTCTACCTCTCCTGGAGCGCTATAGAGATGTTTAGGTGGGTATATTACTGTCTTCTACCTCTGGAGCTCTATGAGATGTTTAGGTGGGTATATTACTGTCTTCTACCTCTGGAGCGCTATAGAGATGTTTAGGTGGGTATATTACTGTCTCTTCTACCTCTGGGCGCTATAGAGATGTTTTAGGTGGGTATATTACTGTCTTCTACCCTCTGGAGCGCTATAGAGATGTTTAGGTGGGTATATTACTGTCTTCCTACCTCTGGAGCGCTATAGAGATGTTTAGGTGGGTATATTACTGTCTTCTACCTCTGGAGCGCTGTAGAGATGTTAAGCCAGTGGGTATATTACTGTCTTCTACCTCTGGAGCGCTATAGAGATGTTTAGGTGGGTATATTACTGTCTTCTACCTCTGGAGCGCTGTAGAGATGTTTAGGTGGGGTATATTACTGTCTTCTACCTCTGAGCGCTATAGAGATGTTTAGGTGGGTATATTGCTGTGTCTTCTACCTCTGGAGGAGCTATAGAGATGTTTAGGTGGGTATATTACTGTCTTCTACCTCTGGAGCGCTATAGAGATGTTTAGGTGGGTATATTACTGTCTTCTACCTCTGGAGCGCTATAGAGATGTTTAGGTGGGTATATTACTGTCTTCTACCTCTGGAGCGCTATAGAGATGTTTAGGTGGGTATATTACTGTCTTCTACCTCTGGGCGCTATAGAGATGTTTAGGTGGGTATATTACTGTCTTCTACCTCTGGAGCGCTATAGAGATGTTTAGGTGGGTATATTAATGTCTTCTACCTCTGGAGCGCTATAGAGATGTTTAGGTGGGTATATTACTGTCTTCTACCTCTGGAGCGCTATAGAGTGTTTAAGCGGTGGGTATATTACTGTCTTCTACCTCCTGAGCTCTATAGAGATGTTTAGGTGGGTATATTACTGTCTTCTACCTCTGGAGCGCTAGTAGAGATGTTTAGGTGGGTATATTACTGTCTTCTACCTCTGGAGCTCTATAGAGATGTTAAGTGGGTATATTACTGTCTTCTACCCCTGGAGCGCTATAGAGATGTTTAGGTGGGTATATTACTGTCTTCCTACCTCTGGAGCGCTGTAGAGATGTTTAGGTGGGTATATTACTGTCTTCTACCTCTGGAGCTATAGAGATGTTTAGTGGGTATTATAAGCCTACTGCACATAAAGGGTCATTCATGCTGACTGTGTGTTGCATGGATGTGGAAGCAAAATGGCCGATCATCAAGAAGCTTCCTCAGCAGAGTTAGTAATGTGTAAGATCATGATGGCATTATCTGTCCACAGTTTCCTCTGTAGATGTTAGCCTGGTTTATAACACGACACTGCCACAGATCTGTGGTTTACTTTATGTCTTCAGAAGGTTCTTGAACTAGAGACGCCATTCTTTCCAATTAAAATACACTCCTCCCCCCAGGTATCCGTTCTACATGCTGGGTTGTATCGACACAGAATGGAAGACGATCACCTGGCTGAGGTATACCATCTGGATACCCCCTTACCCTCTGGGGGTGCTGGCTGAAGGTGAGTTAGTTCACCTTTACTTCCCAAAGGGGTGTATATAATATTAAGGCTAGGTAATAGGAAGCCTGAAGAATGGACAGAATACCTGGGTAACACTTTACTCAACAGTTATCTCTCTCTCCTCCCCCCCTACCTCTCCAGCGGTTGCAGTGGTCCAGTCCATCTCAGTGTTTGACCAGAGCAGACTGTTCAGTATCCCTCTACCAAAGCCCTGGGCCTGGGCTCCTCTGTCAGCTTCTCCTATGTCCTCTATATCTATCTACCTCTCATGGTCACTTCGGTAAGAGACTGTTCTATGTCCTCTATATCTATCTACCTCTCATGGTCATCAGTAAGAGACTATTCAATGTCCTCTATATCTATCTACCTCTCATAGTCATCAGTAAGAGACTGTTCTATGTCCTCTATATCTATCTACCTCTCATGGTCATCAGTAAGAGACTGTCCTATGTCCTCTATATCTATCTACCTCTCATGGTCATCGGTGAGAGACTGTTCTATGTCCTCTATATCTATCTACTCCTCTCATGGTCATCAGTAAGAGACTGTTCTATGTCCTCTATATCTATCTACCTCTCATGGTCATCAGTAAGAGTCTGTTTATGTCCTCTATATCTCTCTACCTCTCATGGTCATCAGTAAGAGACTGTTCTATGTCCTCTATATCTATCTACCTCTCATGGTCATCAGTAAGAGACTGTTCTATGTCCTCTATATCTATCTACCTCTCATGGTCATCAGTAAGAGACTGTTCTATGTCCTCTACAGTGGGGAAAAAAGTATTTAGTCAGCCACCAATTGTGCAAGTTCTCCAACTTAAAAAGATGAGAGAGGCCTGTAATTTTCATCATAGGTACATGTCAACTATGACAGACAAAACGAGAAAAAAATTCCAGAAAATCACATTGTAGGATTTTTTAATGAATTTATTTGCAAATTATGGTGGAAAATAAGTATTTGGTCAATAAACTAAAGTTTCTCAATACTTTGTTAAATACCCTTTGTTGGCAATGACACAGGTCAAACGTTTTCTGTAAGTCTTCACAAGGTTTTCACACACTGTTGCTGGTATTTTGGCCCATTCCTCCATGCAGATCTCCTCTAGAGCAGTGATGTTTTGGGGCTGTCGCTGGGCAACACAGACTTTCAACTCCCTCCAAAGATTTTCTATGGGGTTGAGATTTGGAGACTGGCTAGGCCATCCAGGACCTTGAAATGCTTCTACGAAGCCACTCTTCGTTGCCCGGGCGGTGTGTTTGGGATCATTGTCATGCTGAAAGACCCAGCCACGTTTCATCTTCAATGCCCTCTTGCTGATGGAAGGAGGTTTTCACTCAAAATCTCACGATACATGGCCCCATTCATTCTTTCCTTTACGGATCAGTCGTCCTGGTCCCTTTGCAGAAAAACAGCCCAAAGCATGATGTTTCCACCCCCATGCTTCACAGTAGGTATGGTGTTCTTTGGATGCAACTCAGCATTCTTTGTCCTCCAAACACGGCGGAGTTGAGATTTTACCAAAAAGTTCTATTTTGGTTTCATCTGACCATATGACATTCTCCCAATCCTCTTCTGGATCATCCAAATGCACTCTAGCAAACTTCAGACGGGCCTGGACATGTACTGGCTTAAGCAGGGGGACACGTCTGGCACTGCAGGATTTGAGTCCCTGGCGGCGAGTGTTACTGATGGTAGGCTTTGTTACTTTGGTCCCAGCTCTCTGCAGGTCATTCACTAGGTCCCCCCGTGTGGTTCTGGGATTTTTGCTCACCGTTCTTGTGATCATTTTGACCCCACGGGGTGAGATCTTGCGTGGAGCCCCCAGATCGAGGGAGATTATCAGTGGTCTTGTATGTCTTCCATTTCTAATAATTGCTCCCACAGTTGATTTCTTCAAACCAAGCTGCTTACCTATTGCAGATTCAGTCTTCCCAGCCTGGTGCAGGTCTACAATTTTGTTTCTGGTGTCCTTTGACAGCTCTTTGGTCTTGGCCATAGTGGAGTTTGGAGTGTGACTGTTTGAGGTTGTGGACAGGTGTCTTTTATACTGATAACAAGTTCAAACAGGTGCCATTAATACAGGTAACGAGTGGAGGACAGAGGAGCCTCTTAAAGAAGAAGTTACAGGTCTGTGAGAGCCAGAAATCTTGCTTGTTTGTAGGTTCCACCATAATTTGCAAATAAATTCATTAAAAATCCTACAATGTGATTTTCTGGATTTTTTCTTCTCAATTTGTTTGTCATAGTTGACGTGTACCTATGATGAAAATTACAGGCCTCTCTCATCTTTTTAAGTGGGAGAACTTGCACAATTGGTGGCTGACTAAATACTTTTTTCCCCCACTGTATATCTATCTACCTCTCATGGTCATCAGTAGAGAGACTGTTCTATGTCCTCTATATCTATCTACCTCTCATGGTCATCAGTAAGAGACTGTTCTATGTCCTCTATATCTATCTACCTCTCATGGTCATCAGTAAGAGACTGTTCTATGTCCTCTATATCTATCTACCTCTCATGGTCATCGGTAAAGAGACTGTTCTATGTCCTCTATATCTATCTACCTCTCATGGTCATCGGTAGAGACTGTTCTATGTCCTCTATATCTATCTACCTCTCATGGTCATCGGTAGAGACTGTTCTATGTCCTCTATATCTATCTACCTCTCATGGTCATCAGTAAGAGACTGTTCTATGTCCTCTATATCTATCTACCTCTCATGGTCATCGGTAAGAGACTGTTCAATGTCCTCTATATCTATCTACCTCTCATGGTCATCAGTAAGAGACTGTTCTATGTCCTCTATATCTATCTACCTCTCATGGTCATCAGTAAGAGACTGTTCTATGTCCTCTATATCTATCTACCTCTCATGGTCATCGGTAAGAGACTGTTCTATGTCCTCTATATCTATCTACCTCTCATGGTCATCGGTAAGAGTCTGTTCTATGTCCTCTATATCTATCTACCTCTCATGGTCATCAGTAAGAGACTGTTCTATGTCCTCTATATCTGTCTACCTCTCATGGTCATCAGTAAGAGACTGTTCTATGTCCTCTATATCTATCTACCTCTCATGGTCATCAGTAAGAGACTGTTCTATGTCCTCTATATCTATCTACCTCTCATGGTCATCAGTAAGAGACTGTTCTATGTCCTCTATATCTATCTACCTCTCATGGTCATCGGTAAGAGACTGTTCTATGTCCTCTATATCTATCTACCTCTCATGGTCATCAGTAAGAGACTGTTCAATGTCCTCTATATCTATCTACCTCTCATGGTCATCAGTAAGAGACTGTTCTATGTCCTCTACAGTGGGGGAAAAAAGTATTTAGTCAGCCACCAATTGTGCAAGTTCTCCAACTTAAAAAAGATGAGAGAGGCCTGTAATTTTCATCATAGGTACATGTCAACTATGACAGACAAAAACGATAAAAAAATTCCAGAAAATCACATTGTAGGATTTTTTAATGAATTTATTTGCAAATTATGGTGGAAAATAAGTATTTGGTCAATAACAAAAGTTTCTCAATACTTTGTTAAATACCCTTTGTTGGCAATGACAGGTCAAACGTTTTCTGTAAGTCTTCACAAGGTTTTCACACACTGTTGCTGGTATTTTGGCCCATTCCCTCCATGCAGATCTCCTCTAGAGCAGTGATGTTTTGGGGCTGTCGCTGGGCAACACAGACTTTCAACTCCCTCCAAAGATTTTCTATGGGGTTGAGATTTGGAGACTGGCTAGGACACTCCAGGACCTTGAAATGCTTCTTACGAAGCCACTCCTTCGTTGCCCGGGCGGTGTGTTTGGGATCATTGTCATGCTGAAAGACCCAGCCACGTTTCATCTTCAATGCCCTTGCTGATGGAAGGAGGTTTTCACTCAAAATCTCACGATACATGGCCCCATTCATTCTTTCCTTTACACGGATCAGTCGTCCTGGTCCCTTTGCAGAAAAAACAGCCCCAAAGCATGATGTTTCCACCCCCATGCTTCACAGTAGGTATGGTGTTCTTTGGATGCAACTCAGCATTCTTTGTCCTCCAAACACGGCGAGTTGAGATTTTACCAAAAAGTTCTATTTTGGTTTCATCTGACCATATGACATTCTCCCCAATCCTCTTCTGGATCATCCAAATGCACTCTAGCAAACTTCAGACGGGCCTGGACATGTACTGGCTTAAGCAGGGGGACACGTCTTGCACTGCAGGATTTGAGTCCCTGGCGGCGTAGTGTGTTACTGATGGTAGGCTTTGTTACTTTGGTCCCAGCTCTCTGCAGGTCATTCACTATGTCCCCCTGTGTGGTTCTGGGATTTTTGCTCACACGTTCTTGTGATCATTTTGACCCCACGGGGTGAGATCTTGCGTGGAGCCCCAGATCGAGGGAGATTATCAGTGGTCTTGTATGTCTTCCATTTTCTAATAATTGCTCCCACAGTTGATTTCTTCAAACCAAGCTGCTTACCTATTGCAGATTCAGTCTTCCCAGCCTGGTGCAGGTCTACAATTTTGTTTCTGGTGTCCTTTGACAGCTCTTTGGTCTTGGCCATAGTGGAGTTTGGAGTGTGACTGTTTGAGGTTGTGGACAGGTGTCTTTTATACTGATAACAAGTTCAAACAGGTGCCATTAATACAGGTAACGCAGTGGAGGACAGAGGAGCCTCTTAAAGAAGAAGTTACAGGTCTGTGAGAGCCAGAAATCTTGCTTGTTTGTAGGTTCCACCATAATTTGCAAATAAAATCATTAAAAATCCTACAATGTGATTTTCTGGATTTTTTTTTCTCAATTTGTCTGTCATAGTTGACGTGTACCTATGATGAAAATTACAGGCCTCTCATCTTTTTTAAGTGGGAGAACTTGCACAATTGGTGGCTGACTAAATACTTTTTTCCCCCCACTGTATATCTATCTACCTCTCATGGTCATCAGTAAGAGACTGTTCTATGTCCTCTATATCTATCTACCTCTCATGGTCATCAGTAAGAGACTGTTCTATGTCCTCTATATCTATCTACCTCTCATGGTCATCGGTAAGAGACTGTTCTATGTCCTCTATATCTATCTACCTCTCATGGTCATCGGTAAGAGACTGTTCTATGTCCTCTATATCTATCTACCTCTCATGGTCATCAGTAAGAGACTGTTCAATGTCCCTCTATATCTATCTACCTCTCATGGTCATCAGTAAGAGACTGTTCTATGTCCTCTATATCTATCTACCTCTCATGGTCATCAGTAAGAGACTGTTCTATGTCCTCTATATCTATCTACCTCTCATGGTCATCAGTAAGAGACTGTTCTATGTCCTCTATATCTATCTACCTCTCATGGTCATCAGTAAGAGACTGTTCTATGTCCTCTATATCTATCTACCTCTCATGGTCATCGGTAAGAGACTGTTCTATGTCCTCTATATCTATCTACCTCTCATGGTCATCAGTAAGAGACTGTTCAATGTCCTCTATATCTATCTACCTCTCATGGTCATCAGTAAGAGACTGTTCTATGTCCTCTATATCTATCTACCTCTCATGGTCATCGGTAAGAGTCTGTTCTATGTCCTCTATATCTATCTACCTCTCATGGTCATCGGTAAGAGACTGTTCTATGTCCTCTATATCTATCTACCTCTCATGGTCATCAGTAAGAGACTGTTCTATGTCCTCTACAGTGGGGGAAAAAAGTATTTAGTCAGCCACCAATTGTGCAAGTTCTCCAACTTAAAAAGATGAGAGAGGCCTGTAATTTTCATCATAGGTACATGTCAACTATGACAGACAAAACGATAAAAAAATTCCAGAAAATCACATTGTAGGATTTTTAATGAATTTATTTGCAAATTATGGTGGAAAATAAGTATTTGGTCAATAACAAAAGTTTCTCAATACTTTGTTAAATACCCTTTGTTGGCAATGACAGGTCAAACGTTTTCTGTAAGTCTTCACAAGGTTTTCACACACTGTTGCTGGTAATTTGGCCCATTCCTCCATGCAGATCTCCTCTAGAGCAGTGATGTTTTGGGGCTGTCGCTGGGCAACACAGACTTTCAACTCCCTCCAAAGATTTTCTATGGGGTTGAGATTTGGAGACTGGCTAGGCCACTCCAGGACCTTGAAATGCTTCTTACGAAGCCACTCCTTCGTTGCCCGGGCGGTGTGTTTGGGATCATTGTCATGCTGAAAGACCCAGCCACGTTTCATCTTCAATGCCCTTGCTGATGGAAGGAGGTTTTCACTCAAAATCTCACGATACATGGCCCCATTCATTCTTTCCTTTACACGGATCAGTCGTCCTGGTCCCTTTGCAGAAAAACAGCCCCAAAGCATGATGTTTCCACCCCCATGCTTCACAGTAGGTATGGTGTTCTTTGGATGCAACTCAGCATTCTTTTGTCCTCCAAACACGGCGAGTTGAGATTTTACCAAAAAGTTCTATTTTGGTTTCATCTGACCATATGACATTCTCCCAATCCTCTTCTGGATCATCCAAATGCACTCTAGCAAACTTCAGACGGGCCTGGACATGTACTGGCTTAAGCAGGGGGACACGTCTTGCACTGCAGGATTTGAGTTCCTGGCGGCGTAGTGTGTTACTGATGGTAGGCTTTGTTACTTTGGTCCCAGCTCTCTGCAGGTCATTCACTAGGTCCCCGTGTGGTTCTGGGATTTTTGCTCACCGTTCTTGTGATCATTTTGACCCTTACGGGGTGAGATCTTGCGTGGAGCCCCAGATCGAGGGAGATTATCAGTGGTCTTGTATGTCTTCCATTTCCTAATAATTGCTCCCACAGTTGATTTCTTAAAACCAAGCTGCTTACCTATTGCAGATTCAGTCTTCCCAGCCTGGTGCAGGTCTACAATTTTGTTTCTGGTGTCCTTTGACAGCTCTTTGGTCTTGGCCATAGTGGAGTTTGGAGTGTGACTGTTTGAGGTTGTGGACAGGTGTCTTTTATACTGATAACAAGTTCAAACAGGGTGCCATTAATACAGGTAACAGTGGAGGACAGAGGAGCCTCTTAAAGAAGAAGTTACAGGTCTGTGAGAGCCAGAAATCTTGCTTGTTTGTAGGTTCCACCATAATTTGCAAATAAAATCATTAAAAATCCTACAATGTGATTTTCTGGATTTTTTTTTCTCAATTTGTCTGTCATAGTTGACGTGTACCTATGATGAAAATTACAGGCCTCTCTCATCTTTTTAAGTGGGAGAACTTGCACAATTGGTGGCTGACTAAATACTTTTTTCCCCCACTGTATATCTATCTACCTCTCATGGTCATCAGTAAGAGACTGTTCTATGTCCTCTATATCTATCTACCTCTCATGGTCATCAGTAAGAGACTGTTCTATGTCCTCTATATCTATCTACCTCTCATGGTCATCGGTAAGAGACTGTTCTATGTCCTCTATATCTATCTACCTCTCATGGTCATCGGTAAGAGACTGTTCTATGTCCTCTATATCTATCTACCTCTCATGGTCATCAGTAAGAGACTGTTCAATGTCCTCTATATCTATCTACCTCTCATGGTCATCAGTAAGAGACTGTTCTATGTCCTCCATATCTATCTACCTCTCATGGTCATCGGTAAGAGACTGTTCTATGTCCTCTATATCTATCTACCTCTCATGGTCATCGGTAAGAGACTGTTCTATGTCCTCTATATCTATCTACCTCTCATGGTCATCAGTAAGAGACTGTTCTATGTCCTCTATATCTATCTACCTCTCATGGTCATCAGTAAGAGACTGTTCTATGTCCTCTATATCTATCTACCTCTCATGGTCATCAGTAAGAGACTGTTCTATGTCCTCTATATCTATCTACCTCTCATGGTCATCAGTAAGAGACTGTTCTATGTCCTCTATATCTATCTACCTCTCATGGTCATCAGTAAGAGACTGTTCTATGTCCTCTATATCTATCTACCTCTCATGGTCATCAGTAAGAGACTGTTCTATGTCCTCTATATCTATCTACCTCTCATGGTCATCAGTAAGAGACTGTTCTATGTCCTCTATATCTATCTACCTCTCATGGTCATCAGTAAGAGACTGTTCTATGTCCTCTATATCTATCTACCTCTCATGGTCATCGGTAAGAGACTGTTCTATGTCCTCTATATCTATCTACCTCTCATGGTCATCGGTAAGAGACTGTTCTATGTCCTCTATATCTATCTACCTCTCATGGTCATCGGTAAGAGACTGTTCTATGTCCTCTATATCTATCTACCTCTCATGGTCATCGGTAAGAGACTGTTCTATGTCCTCTATATCTATCTACCTCTCATGGTCATCGGTAAGAGACTGTTCTATGTCCTCTATATCTATCTACCTCTCATGGTCATCAGTAAGAGACTGTTCTATGTCCTCTATATCTATCTACCTCTCATGGTCATCGGTAAGAGACTGTTCTATGTCCTCTATATCTATCTACCTCTCATGGTCATCAGTAAGAGACTGTTCTATGTCCTCTATATCTATGTCAACCATATTCATGTAAAATGTCTCCACACCTGTACACTATGGAGGACTAAAAGTGCCACAATTAAATAAATAAATACACCATTAAATAATTACTTAAATGTGTCATTAATTAATTCAAATTAGAATTAAATACATAAATGTGTAATTAAATGTATCATTAATTAATTCAAATACCGATTCATTTTATGTAAAATACATATATAATTATTTCACTATTTACATTTACATTTCATGATCCTGCATTGCAGTGATTCATGAATTACTTAAAACTGTCAAACTGACCCATCAAAGTCAGTGGGCGGGGCTAACGCGAATCTAGTCTGATCCATTGCTTTGGTCTGAAGTAGAGGTAGGCCAACCTGGATAGAGACAATGGAGGATCTCCGTGAACTTTCCAGGGAGTTGGTTAGAGACATTTTAAACTTAGCAGAGGATGTAGAAGCAGGACCTGCTGACATTATCCGGAATTGATTTGTCTTGGCTTGATGCAGAGGGTAACCAATCAGGCGTTAGGTTCCGCCTACCAACTTTTGATGGGTCAGTTTGACAGTTTTAAGTAATTCAGGAAGCACTCCAACGCAGGACCATGAAATGTAAATGTAAATAGTGAAATTATTGTATATGTATTTTACATAAAATGAATCGGTATTTGAATTAATTAATGACACATTTAATAACACATTTATGTATTTAATTCTAATTTTAATTAATTAATGACACATTTAAGTAATTATTTAATGGTGTATTTATTTATTTAATTGTGGCACTTTTAGTCCTCCATAGTACACACGGTGTAATTACTATTTGTAACAACGTTGAGGTGTCCATCTTTAAAGGCTGTGTACATATGACAACATTATGACAATAATTTTTATGACACCTCATAGGCCATACCCCCACATATAAAGATGGACACCTCATAGGCCACACCCCCATATATAAAGATGGACACCTCATAGGCCACACCCCCATATATAAAGATGGATACCTCATAGGCCACACCCCCATATATAAGACTGGACACCTCATAGGCCACACCCCCATATATATAGATGGACACCTCATAGGCCACACCCCCATATATAAAGATGGACACCTTATAGGCCACACCCCCATATATAAAGATGGATACCTCTAGGCCACACCCCCATATATAAAGATGGACACCTCATAGGCCACACCCCCATATATAAAGATGGACACCTCATAGGCCACACCCCCATATATAAAGATGGACACCTCATAGGCCACACCCCCATATATAAAGATGGACACCTCATAGGCCACACCCCCATATATAAAGATGGATACCTCATAGGCCACACCCCACATATAAGATGGACACCTCATAGGCCACACCCCATATATAAAGATGGACACCTCATAGGCCACACCCCCATATATAAAGATGGACACCTCATAGGCCACACCCCCATATATAAAGATGGACACCTCATAGGCCACACCCCCATATATAAAGATGGACCTCATAGGCCACACCCCCATATATAAAGATGGACCTCATAGGCCACACCCCCCATATATAAAGATGGACCTCATAGGCCACACCCCCATATATAAAGATGGACCTCATAGGCCACACCCCCATATATAAAGATGGACACCTCATAGGCCACACCCCCATATATAAAGATGGACACCTCATAGGCCACACCCCCATATATAAAGATGGACACCTCATAGGCCACACCCCCATATATAAAGATGGATACCTCATAGGCCACACCCCCATATATAAGATGGACACCTCATAGGCCACACCCCCCATATATAAAGATGGACACCTCATAGGCCACACCCCATATATAAAGATGGACACCTCATAGGCCACACCCCCATATATAAAGATGGACACCTCATAGGCCACACCCCCATATATAAAGATGGACCTCATAGGCCACACCCCCATATATAAAGATGGACACCTCATAGGCCACACCCCCATATATAAAGATGGACACCTCATAGGCCACACCCCCATATATAAAGATGGACACCTCATAGGCCACACCCCCATATATAAAGATGGACACCTCATAGGCCACACCCCCATATATAAAGTCTGTTGTGTTGCAGGGCTCCTCATCAACGTCCGCCACCTGTACAAGCAGAGGAAGAAGAGGTTCCGGACCAAGAAGAGGAAATCTAACTGAGATCTTTTTGACCTTTGATCTCCAACAACACCTCTGCTGCCTATCTGTTCCCATCGGTCTCATTTAGTGACATCATCTCAACTAGGGTGACAAAATTCTGGCAACTTTCCCAGAAGTCCCAGTTAGGGAAAACCTTTCCAACCCTAACCTCAACCCTTTTGTCTTGTATTTTCTGATGTAGTTGATAATAGCGTTAGAATAATTTAGCAGTATGATGTCTTATTTCCGGGTGTTTGTTAAAGTTGTCCTGATAACATCATTCCTCAGGGAAAGTCACATTATAAGATATGTTTTTGTCATGTCAATGAATACTTCCTGGGGAAATTGTGTAAGATTAATAAAGATACTCATCGTTGACACGGTGATGGAAAAAAAAGAGACCCTTTTCATTTTATTCATTAGGAAAGTTAGAAAACGATATGTACAAAACAGGTCAACAAAAACACGTGTGAAGCCATAGGCCTAGGCTTTGAGTTAACAGTTGGTGTGTCGGAGAGCTTCATTCTTCCTTGATTAACCATTCTAATAGTCCGAAACGGCACCCTATTCCCTATGTAGTGCACTACTTTAGACCAGGACCCATAGCCAAATGGCACCCTATTCCCTATGTAGTGCACTACTTTAGACCAGGACCCATAGCCAAATGGCACCCTATACCCTATCTAGTGCACTACTTTAGACCAGGGCCCATAGCCAAATGGCACCCTATACCCTATCTAGTGCACTACTTTAGACCAGGGCCCATAGGGTATAGGGTGCCATTTGGCTATAGGCCCTGGTCTAAAGTAGTGCACTAGATAGCCAAATGGCACCCTATTCCCTATCTAGTGCACTACTTTAGACCAGAGCCCATAGCCAAATGGCACCCTATTCCCTATCTAGTGCACTACTTTAGACCAGGACCCATAGCCAAATGGCACCCTATTCCCTATCTAGTGCACTACTTTAGACCAGAGCCCATAGCCAAATGGCACCCTATTCCCTATCTAGTGCACTACTTTAGACCAGAGCCTATAGGGAATAGGTGCCCCAGTATCTGGGCTTTAGAGATGTCGACCGTGACTATGACCCGTCTCTTCTCTAACGCCCAGGAAGCTCCCACCGTGACTAGGACCCGTCTCTTCTCTAACGCCCAGGAAGCTCCCACCGTGACTAGGACCCGTCTCTTCTCTAACGCCCAGGAAGCTCCCACCGTGACTAGGACCCGTCTCTTCTCTAACGCCCAGGAAGCTCCCACCGTGACTAGGACCCGTCTCTTCTCTAACGCCCAGGAAGCTCCCACCGTGACTAGGACCCGTCTCTTCTCTAACGCCCAGGAAGCTCCCACCGTGACTAGGACCCGTCTCTTCTCTAACGCCCAGGAAGCTCCCACCGTGACTAGGACCCGTCTCTTCTCTAACGCCCAGGAAGCTCCCACCGTGACTAGGACCCGTCTCTTCTCTAACGCCCAGGAAGCTCCCACCGTGACTAGGACCCGTCTCTTCTCTAACGCCCAGGAAGCTCCCACCGTGACTAGGACCCGTCTCTTCTCTAACGCCCAGGAAGCTCCCACCGTGACTAGGACCCGTCTCTTCTCTAACGCCCAGGAAGCTCCCACCGTGACTAGGACCCGTCTCTTCTCTAACGCCCAGGAAGCTCCCACCGTGACTAGGACCCGTCTCTTCTCTAACGCCCAGGAAGCTCCCCACCGTGACCGTGACCCGTCTCTTCTCTAACGCCCAGGGAAGCTCCCACCGTGACTAGGACCCGTCTCTTCTCTAACGCCCAGGAAGCTCCACCGTGACTAGGACCCGTCTCTTCTCTAACGCCCAGGAAGCTCCCACCGTGACTAGGACCCGTCTCTTCTCTAACGCCCAGGAAGCTCCCACCGTGACTAGGACCCGTCTCTTCTCTAACGCCCAGGAAGCTCCCACCGTGACTAGGACCCGTCTCTTCTCTAACGCCCAGGAAGCTCCCACCGTGACTAGGACCCGTCTCTTCTCTAACGCCCAGGAAGCTCCCATTCAAACTGCCCTGCAAGCGTTATGTCAAAACACAGCCGTTACTCACCAAATATGAAGTTTCAAAATAGGTATAAATAAAAATGTACAAGCAACCAAAAAAAAAAAAAAGCCTCTTCGGCGCCTTCAATGTCATTGAGCCATTGTAGACTTCTGACCTGTGCGTGGCAGTAAGGTTAGTGCTATCCGGGATGCTTCGGACGTGAGTGAACATTGGAGGTGCCGAATAGGATCTTTTTTGGTTGCATGGACATCTTTCTTTAGACCTTTTCTGGAAGTACATGAAGATAGTTGCTCAGTGAAACTCCATATTTGGTGAGTAGGTAGCTTAGTGGTTAAGAGCGTTGTGCCAGTAACCGAAAGGTCGCTGGTTCTAATCCCCGAGCCGACTAGGTGAAAAATCTGTCGATGTGCCCTTGAGCAAGGCACTTAACCCTAATTGCTCCTGTAAGTCGCTCTGGATAAGAGCGTCTGCTAAATGACCAATTATTTATAATTATAGTAACGCCTGTATTTTGACAACTCTTGCAGAGCTGTCTAATGGCAGTTTGAATGGGAGCTTCCTGGGCGTTGGGAGTGGAGACGGGTCCTAGTCATGGTCGACATCTCTAAAGCCCAGAGAATAGGGTGTCCAACTCCTCCTCCTTCCTCTACATGCCAGCTCCTCCCCCAGAGAAGTCAGTGTGCATGGGGTTGATGTTGTGGTCGAAGGCAGCGTACTGGGAGTCTCCCGTGGAGGCTAGTTTGAGCTGTTGGGCTGCGTGTGACAGCTGGAAGGCTGCGTCAGGGTGGGCCGTGTCCGGCAGCAGGGTACACTCCCTCTCCAACAGCTCCGAGACTCCCTTCAGCAGCTCCCAGAAACCAAACGCCAGCGCTGCCTTACGCAGACGGTTCAGCTCCTGGTGGGCAGAGAGTGAGACACACAAGAAAACTCAAGAAATAATCACATTTACATACTTGGTGAAAATGGTGCTGCTAGCATTAGACAACATACAGAGGAGTTTACATCCATTATAGAATGAATAGATCAGTTTAAATCCATTATAGAATGAATAGATCAGTTGACATCCATTATAGAATGAATAGATCAGTTGACATCCATTATAGAATGAATAGATCAGTTTAAATCCATTATAGAATGAATAGATCAGTTTACATCCATTATAGAATGAATAGATCAGTTGACATCCATTATAGAATGAATAGATCAGTTTAAATCCATTATAGAATGAATAGATCAGTTTACATCCATTATAGAATGAATAGATCAGTTGACATCCATTATAGAATGAATAGATCAGTTTACATCCATTATAGAATGAATAGATCAGTTTAAATCCATTATAGAATGAATAGATCCGTTTACATCCATTATAGAATGAATAGATCAGTTGACATCCATTATAGAATGAATAGATCAGTTGACATCCATTATAGAATGAATAGATCCGTTTAAATCCATTATAGAATGAATAGATCCGTTTACATCCATTATAGAATGAATAGATCAGTTGACATCCATTATAGAATGAATAGATCAGTTGACATCCATTATAGAATGAATAGATCAGTTGACATCCATTATAGAATGAATAGATCAGTTTCCATCTCAGAACGAGATGACGGAGATGAACCAGAGTCGCACCACAGCAAAACGTAGTAAAATGTCACTTTGTCACTGGTGAATATTACCTTAGATAACTAATTATCCATCACTTTCTCATTAGTGAATATTACCTTAGAAAACTAATTATCCATCACTTTCTCATTAGTGAATATTACCTGATATAACTAATAGATTATACATCACTTTGTCATTAGTGAATATTACCTTGGAAAACGAATACATTTTCCACCACTTAGTGAATATTACCTTATTATTATTTTTATTTTTTTGTCATTTAGCAGACGCTATTATCCAGAGCGACTTATAGGAGCAATTAGGGTTAAGTGCCTTGCTTCAAGGGCACTGACAGATTTTTCACCTAGTCGTCTCGGGGATTAGAACCAGCGACCTTTCGGTTACTGGCACAACGCTCTTAACCACTAAGCTACCACTTTCCCATTAGTGAATATTACCTGATATAACTAATACATTATCCATCACTTTGTCACTGGTGAATATTACCTTATAAAACTAATACATTATCCATCACCTTGTCACTGGTGAATATTACCTTATAAAACTAATACATTATCCATCACTTTGTCATTATTCATTTGTTTAGTTTTTTACCCCTTTTTGCTCCCCATTTTCGTGATATCCAATCGGTAGTTACAGTCTTGTTCCATCGCTGCAACTCCCC
The DNA here is from genome assembly GCF_020615455.1 of Coregonus clupeaformis. Classification (NCBI taxonomy): domain Eukaryota; kingdom Metazoa; phylum Chordata; class Actinopteri; order Salmoniformes; family Salmonidae; genus Coregonus; species Coregonus clupeaformis. Next base: position 45,582,795 of record NC_059217.1, read on the forward strand.
TACGGACTCGGGATAAACGAAGGTCGAGAGCCATGTGTCCTCCGAAACACAACCCTGCTTCTTGACACACTGCTCGCTTAACCCAGTCAGCCTGCATGCGCTCGGCCCGCCACAAGGAGTCGCTAGAGCGCGATGGGACAAGGACATCCCAGCCGGCCAAACCCTCCCCTAACCCGGACGACGCTGGGCCAATTGTGTACCGCCTCATGGGTCTCCTGGTCACAGCCGGGGATCGAACCCGGGTCTGTAGTGACGCCTCTAGCATTGCGATGCAGTGCCTTAGACCACTGCGCCACTCAGGATGCCCCTATCCACCACTTTCGCACTGGTGAATATGACCTTATAAAACGAATACATTATCCATCCCATCACTTTCTCATTAGTGAATATTATACTGAACAAAAATATAAGGTATGGGGGTGGATCAGAAAACCAATCAGTATCTGGTGTGACCACCATTTGCCTCATGCAGCGTGACACATCTCCTTCACATAGAGTTGATCAGGCTGTTGATTGTGGCTTGTGGAATGTTATCCCACTCCTCTTCAATGGCTGTGCGAAGTTGCTGGATATTGGTGGGAACTGCAACATGCTGTCGTACACGTCGATCCAGAGCATCCCAAACATGCTCAATAGGTGACATGTCTGGTGAGTATGCAGGCCATGGAAGAACTGGGACATGTTCAGCTTCCAGGAATTGTATACAGATCCTTATGACATGGGGCCGTGCATTATCATGCTGAAACATGAGGTGATGGTGGAGGATGAATGGCACGACAATGGGCCTCAGGATCTCGTCACGGTATCTCTGTGCATTCAAATTGTCATCGATAAAATGCAATTGTTTTCGTTGTCCGTAGCTTATGCCTGCCCATACCATAACCCCACTGCCACCATGGGGTGCTCTGTTCACAACGTTGACATCAGCAAACCATTCGCCCACACGACACCATACACATGGTCTGCGGTTGTGAGGCCAGTTGGACGTACTGCCAAATTATCTAAAACAACGTTAGAGGCGGCTTATGGTATAGAAATGAACATTAAATTCTCTGGCAACAGCTCTGGTGGACATTCCTGCAGTCAGCATGCCAATTGCACGCTCCCTCAAAACTTGAGACATCAGTGGCATTGTGTTGTGTGACAAAACTGCACATTTTAGAGTGGCCTTTTATTGT
>NC_059217.1:45586472-45673972 GCF_020615455.1 Coregonus clupeaformis
CTGGGCTGGAGAGAGAGAATAGATTAACCAGCATCCCGTACCACTCTGGGCTGGAGAGAGAGAATAGATTAACCAGCATCCCGTACCACTCTGGGCTGGAGAGAGAGATAGAGAATAGATTAACCAGCATCCCGTACCACTCTGGGCTGGAGAGAGATAGAGAATAGATTAACCAGCATCCCGTACCACTCTGGGCTGGAGAGAGATAGAGAATAGATTAACCAGCATCCCGTACTCACTCTGGGCTGAGAGAGATAGAGAATAGATTAACCAGCATCCCGTACCACTCTGGGCTAGAGAGAGAGATAGAGAATAGATTAACCAGCATCCCGTACCACTCTGGGCTGGAGAGAGAGATAGAGAATAGATTCAACATTAATATCGTACCCCAGCTGTACCAGCGCCACCGTGCCCTCTACCTTTATAACATGTTATAAGTATGTTATGAACCTTTATAATGTGTCATAACAGAACATAGTAATATCGTACCCCAGCTGTACCAGAGCCACCATGCCCTCGACCTTCAGACTGCCATGGAGTAGGACACAGAAGTTGGGGGCCTTCCCTGCCTGCTGGTTGGCTGATGTCTCCTCCTCCTGCTCCTCTGTGGTTCCGGGGCCCACTTCATCCACCTCTGGAACCAAGAACACAACAATAAACTCATTACAACACTCATTTAGAACATTAGAACATTCATTTAGAACATCAGAACACTATTTTAGAACATTAGAATAGTCATTTAGAACATTAGAATAGTCATTTAGAACAGTCTTTTAAGACATTAGAACACACTTTTAGAATATATAAACACTCTTTTAGAACATTACAACACTCATTTAGAACATTAGAACTATATTTTAGAACACTATTTTGGTATTAGTTAAAAGGCAAGAGCCCAGTCTGAGGAGAACAGATTAGAAGCGGTAACTACCTTTATTGACAGCGATAGGGAGAACCAGGTGTCTGGACATGACAGGAGGACTCGAGATGTCTCCTATCTCTATGAAACCAACTATCTCCAGATCTGCAACACAGTTAGTTTTACTTGATGTATACATTGACAGCTTGAAGTGGAATGGCAGTTTTACAGCACATACAATAACACATCTAAATCAATGAACTGTGATGGTCATCAAGAAAATCTGAAAGTCCGTAAGAGAGTTGAACACAGTTGAATTGAAGGAGACTAAGCTGATAGAGAACATACAGCACCTATAGAAAGATTACACCCCCTTGAACTTTTTTCACATTTTGTTGTGTCAATGCCTTAGAGTTTCATGCATTTATATATATATATTTTTTTAGTCATTTAGCAGACGCTCTTATCCAGAGCGACTTACAGGAGCAATTAGGGTTAAGTGCCTTGCTCAAGGGCACACCGACAGATTTTTCACCTAGTTGGCTCGGGGATTAGAACCAGCGACCTTTCGGTTACTGGCACAACGCTCTTAACCACTAAGCTACCTGCCACCCCGTTTAGATATGGATTCTTCACCACTAATCTATACACCATACTCCAACCTTTTAAGGGGAAAAATACTAAACTGAAATATCATAATTGGATAAGTCTCAACCCCCCCCCCATTAGACAATACTTGGTGGAAGCACCTTTGTCAGCCATTACAGCTGTGAGTCTGTTGGGATGGGTCTCAACCAACTTTGCACACCTAGATTTGGCAATATTTGACCATTATTTTTTACAAAACTGTTCAAGCTCTGTCAAGTTACTTGGGAAGCGTTGATGGACAGCATTGTATTGAGATCAAGGCTCTGACTGGGAAGCGTTGATGGACAGCGTTGTATTGAGGTCAGGGCTCTGACTAGGAAGCGTTGATGGACAGCATTGTATTGAGGTCAGGGCTGACTGGGAAGCGTTGATGGACAGCGTTGTATTGAGGTCAGGGCTCTGACTGGGAAGCGTTGATGGACAGCATTGTATTGAGGTCAGGGCTGACTGGGAGCGTTGATGGACAGCATTGTATTGAGGTCAGGGCTGACTGGGAGCGTTGATGGACAGCATTGTATTGAGGTCAGGGCTCTGACTGGGAAGCGTTGATGGACAGCGTTGTATTGAGGTCAGGGCTCTGACTGGGAAGCGTTGATGGACAGCGTTGTATTGAGGTCAGGGCTCTGACTGGGAAGCGTTGATGGACAGCGTTGTATTGAGGTTAGGGCTGACTGGGAAGCGTTGATGGACAGTGTTGTATTGAGGTTAGGGCTCTGACTGGGAAGCGTTGATGGACAGCGTTGTATTGAGGTTAGGGCTCTGACTGGGAAGCGTTGATGGACAGCGTTGTATTGAGGTCAGGGCTGACTGGGAAGCGTTGATGGACAGCGTTGTATTGAGGTCAGGGCTGACTGGGAAGCGTTGATGGACAGCATTGTATTGAGGTCAGGGCTCTGACTGGGAAGCGTTGATGGACAGCGTTGTATTGAGGTCAGGGCTGACTGGGAAGCGTTGATGGACAGCGTTGTATTGAGGTCAGGGCTGACTGGGAAGCGTTGATGGACAGCGTTGTATTGAGGTCAGGGCTGACTGGGAAGCGTTGATGGACAGCATTGTATTGAGGTCAGGGCTCTGACTGGGAAGCGTTGATGGACAGCGTTGTATTGAGGTCAGGGCTGACTGGGAAGCGTTGATGGACAGCGTTGTATTGAGGTCAGGGCTCTGACTGGGAAGCGTTGATGGACAGCGTTGTATTGAGGTCAGGGCTCTGACTGGGAAGCGTTGATGGACAGCATTGTATTGAGGTTAGGGCTCTGACTGGGAAGCGTTGATGGACAGCATTGTATTGAGGTCAGGGCTCTGACTGGGAAGCGTTGATGGACAGCGTTGTATTGAGGTCAGGGCTCTGACTGGGAAGCGTTGATGGACAGCGTTGTATTGAGGTCAGGGCTCTGACTGGGAAGCGTTGATGGACAGCGTTGTATTGACGTCAGGGCTCTGACTGGGAAGCGTTGATGGACAGCGTTGTATTGAGGTCAGGGCTGACTGGGAGGCGTTGATGGACAGCGTTGTATTGAGGTCAGGGCTCTGACTGGGAAGCGTTGATGGACAGCGTTGTATTGAGGTCAGGGCTCTGACTGGGAAGCGTTGATGGACAGCGTTGTATTGACGTCAGGGCTCTGACTGGGCCACTCAAGGACATTTACACCTTTTTTATTCCTTAGCCACTACACTGGCTTCGGCTTGTTGTCATGCTGAAAGTTTCAGCATTTTTCTTCAAGGACTTTTCTGTACATTGCACCATTAATTTCCCCTTCTATCCTGGTAACATGTTATGGGGACTGAAACATCCCCATAACATGCTGCTGCCGCCATGCTTCACAGTAGGGATGGTGTTCTTTGGGTGATGTGCCTTGTTGGGTTTGCGTGAAACGTAACGCTTTGCATTTAGGCCCAAAAGTTCAATTTATGTTTTGTCAGACCACAAAACTTTTTGTCACATGGCTACAGAATCTCCCAAGCTTTTTTTTGTGTTGCATACTTCAAAAGGGGATTCAAGATGGGCTTTCTGGTGTAATGGCTTCCTTATGGACACCCTACCATACATGGCAGATTTGTGGAGAGCTTAGCATATTGTTGTCACATTCACACTGTGACCAGTCTTGGCCATAGAAGCCTGTAGCACTTTCGAAGTTGCCATCGGACTCTTGGTAGCCTCTCTGATCAGTCTCCTCTCTGATCAGTCTCCTCTCTGATCAGCCTCCTACTGGCTCAGTCTCCTCTCTGATCAGCCTCCTACTGGCTCAGTCTCCTCTCTGATCAGTCTCCTCTCTGATCAGTCTCCTCTCTGATCAGTCTCCTCTCTGATCAGCCTCCTACTGGCTCAGTCTCCTCTCTGATCAGTCTCCTCTCTGATCAGTCTCCTCTCTGATCAGTCTCCTCTCTGATCAGTCTCCTCTCTGATCAGCCTCCTACTGGCTCAGTCTCCTCTCTGATCAGCCTCCTACTGGCTCAGTCTCCTCTCTGATCAGCCTCCTCTCTGATCAGCCTCCTCTCTGATCAGCCTCCTCTCTGATCAGGCTCCTCTCTGATCAGTCTCCTCTCTGATCAGTCTCCTCTCTGATCAGCCTCCTACTGGCTCAGTCTCCCCTCTGATCAGTCTCCTACTGGCTCAGTCTCCTCTCTGATCAGTCTCCTCTCTGATCAGTCTCCTCTCTGATCAGCCTCCTACTGTCTCAGTCTCCTCTCTGATCAGTCTCCTCTCTGATCAGTCTCCTCTCTGATCAGTCTCCTCTCTGATCAGTCTCCTCTCTGATCAGTCTCCTACTGTCTCAGTCTCCTCTCTGATCAGTCTCCTCTCTGATCAGTCTCCTCTCTGATCAGCCTCCTACTGGCTCAGTCTCCTCTCTGATCAGTCTCCTCTCTGATCAGTCTCCTCTCTGATCAGCCTCCTCTCTGATCAGCCTCCTCTCTGATCAGCCTCCTACTGTCTCAGTCTCCTACTGTCTCAGTCTCCTCTCTGATCAGTCTCCTACTGTCTCAGTCTCCTCTCTGATCAGTCTCCTCTCTGATCAGTCTCCTCTCTGATCAGTCTCCTCTCTGATCAGTCTCCTCTCTGATCAGTCTCCTCTCTGATCAGTCTCCTCTCTGATCAGTCTCCTCTCTGATCCATACACCTACTACTTCTTGACCGTTTATTTTAATTTTAATTTCACCTTTATTTAACCAGGTAAGCCAGTTGAGAACAAGTTCTCATTTACAACTGCGACCTGGCCAAGATAAAGCAAAGCAGTGCGATAAAAACAACAACACAGAGTTACAAGGGATACAAGGGATACTCAAGGCCATATTTTGATAGCCATCCCCTGATCTGTGCCTTTCCACAACTTGGTCCCGGAGTTCTTCTGAAAGCTCCTTGGTGCTCATGGTTGAGTGTTTGCTTTGTAATTCACTACCCAGCAGAGGGAACCTACAGGAACTGCTGAATTTATCCTGAAATCATGTGAATCACTACAATTTAACACAGGTGGAGGCCAATTACCTTGATGTGTGATTTTGAATGTGATTGGTTACACCTCAGCTCATTTAGGACACAAGCTATTTCAGTTATTTTATTTTATTGATTTAAAAAAAAAAAAAAATGAATATTTGTTTGACTTGGAAGTTGTGGGGTATGATGGGTAGATCAACGTGGGGGGGGAAACTATTTTAATGCATTTTAATTCCAGGCTATAAGGCAACAAAATATGGAAATGTTGAAAGTGGTGTAGACTTTCTATAGTCACTGTATGGATAGGATCATTTTGAAAGCCTGTTGGGTACTGGGCTGATAGACAACTGGGCTGATAGACAACTGGGCTGATAGACAACATATCGTTAGGATCATTTAGAAAGCCTGTTGGGTACTGGGCTGATAGACAACATATGGATAGGATCATTTAGAAAGCCTGTTGGGTACTGGGCTGATAGACAACATATCGTTAGGATCATTTAGAAAGCCTGTTGGGTACTGGGCTGATAGACAACATATCGTTAGGATAATTTAGAAAGCCTGTTGGGTACTGGGCTGATAGACAACATATGGTTAGGATAATTTAGAAAGCCTGTTGGGTACTGGGCTGATAGACAACATATGGTTAGGATAATTTGTTGGTTAGGATAACGTGTTCTCTCAACGATAACGTGTTCTCTCACGTCACCCCCCTCCTCCGCACACTCCACTGGCTTCCAGTTGAAGCTCGCATCCGCTACAAGACCATGGTGCTTGCCTATGGAGCAGTGAGGGGAACGGCACCTCTGTACCTTCAGGCTCTGATCAGTCCCTACACCCAAACGAGGGCATTGCGTTCATCCACCTCTGGCCTGCTGGCTCCCCTTCCTCTGCGGAAGCATAGTTCCCGCTCAGCCCAGGCAAAACTGTTCGCTGCTCTGGCACCCCAATGGTGGAACAAGCTCCCTCACGACGCCAGGACAGCGGAGTCACTCACCACCTTCCGGAGACATTTGAAACCCCACCTCTTTAAGGAATACCTGGGATAGGATAAAGCAATCCTTCTACCCCCCCACACACACAGCGGAGTCGCTCACCCCCTTCCGGAGACATTTGAAACCCCACCTCTTTAAGGAATACCTGGGATAGGATAAAGTAATCCTTCTACCCCCCCCCCCCCCCCCACACACACAGCGGAGTCGCTCACCACCTTCCGGAGACATCTGAAACCCCACCTCTTTAAGGAATACCTGGGATAGGATAAAGTAATCCTTCTACCCCCCCCCCACCCCACAGCGGAGTCACTCACCACCTTCCGGAGACATTTGAAACCCCACCTCTTTAAGGAATACCTGGGATAGGATAAAGTAATCCTTCTACCCCCTCCCCACCCCCCCCCCACACACACAGCGGAGTCGCTCACCACCTTCCGGAGACATCTGAAACCCCACCTCTTTAAGGAATACCTGGGATAGGATAAAGTAATCCTTCTACCCCCCCACCCCACAGCGGAGTCACTCACCACCTTCCGGAGACATTTGAAACCCCACCTCTTTAAGGAATACCTGGGATAGGATAAAGTAATCCTTCTACCCCCCCCCCCCCCCCCACACACACAGCGGAGTCACTCACCACCTTCCGGAGACATTTGAAACCCCACCTCTTTAAGGAATACCTGGGATAGGATAAAGTAATCCTTCTACCCCCTCCCCACCCCCCCCACACACAGCGGAGTCGCTCACCACCTTCCGGAGACATTTGAAACCCCACCTCTTTAAGGAATACCTGGGATAGGATAAAGTAATTCCCTCTACCCCCCACCCCACAGCGGAGTCACTCACCACCTTCCGGAGACATTTGAAACCCCACCTCTTTAAGGAATACCTGGGATAGGATAAAGTAATCCTTCTACTGGGCTGATAGACAACATATGGTTAGGATCATTTAGAAAGCCTGTTGGGTACTGGGCTGATAGACAACATATGGATAGGATCATTTAGAAAGCCTGTTGGGTACTGGGCTGATAGACAACATATGGATAGGATCATTTAGAAAGCCTGTTGGGTACTGGGCTGATAGACAACTGGGCTGATAGACAACATATGGATAGGATCATTTAGAAAGCCTGTTGGGTACCTGTGAGGATGTGTCGGGGCATAGGGTCAATTTCTTCATCCAGGAACACAGGCTCCGGTCTGGGGAACACCTGGACATCAGAAGCCAGGTTCCCACAGCGCAGCACAGCAGGGAAGGGGGAGTAGGCCGCATCTATCAGACGCCTGGACAGACAAATCAGTTGGAACATTAGTGGAAACAAGACACTAGCTGAGATAAAGAACTAGCTAGGGCTGCGGCGCTCATGGAGCTAGCTAGGGCTGCGGCGCTCATGGAGCTAGCTAGGGCTGCGGCGCTCATGGAACTAGCTAGGGCTGCGGCGCTCATGGAGCTAGCTAGGGCTGCGGCGCTCATGGAGCTAGCTAGGGCTGTGACGCTCATGGATCTAGCTAGGGCTGCGGCGCTCATGGAACTAGCTAGGCTGCGGCGCTCATGGAGCTAGCTAGGGCTGTGATGCTCATGGATCTAGCTAGGGCTGCGGCGCTCATGGAGCTAGCTAGGGCTGCGGCGCTCATGGAGCTAGCTAGGGCTGCGGCGCTCATGGAACTAGCTAGGGCTGCGGCGCTCATGGATCTAGCTAGGGCTGCGGCGCTCATGGAACTAGCTAGGGCTGCGGCGCTCATGGAACTAGCTAGGCTGTGACGCTCATGGAACTAGCTAGGGCTGCGGCGCTCATGGAACTAGCTAGGGCTGCGGCGCTCATGGATCTAGCTAGGGCTGCGGCGCTCATGGAACTAGCTAGGGCTGTGACGCTCATGGAACTAGCTAGGGCTGCGGCGCTCATGGAACTAGCTAGGGCTGCGGCGCTCATGGATCTAGCTAGGGCTGCGGCGCTCATGGATCTAGCTAGGGCTGTGACGCTCATGGAACTAGCTAGGGCTGTGACGCTCATGGAACTAGCTAGGGCTGTGACGCTCATGGAACTAGTTAGGGCTGCGGCGCTCATGGAACTAGCTAGGGCTGTGACGCTCATGGAACTAGCTAGGGCTGTGACGCTCATGGAACTAGCTAGGGCTGTGACGCTCATGGAACTAGTTAGGGCTGCGGCGCTCATGGAACTAGCTAGGGCTGCGGCGCTCATGGATCTAGCTAGGGTTGTGACGCTCATGGAACTAGCTAGGGCTGTGACGCTCATGGAACTAGCTAGGGCTGCGGCGCTCATGGAACTAGCTAAGGCTGCGGCGCTCATGGAACTAGCTAGGGCTGCGACGCTCATGGATCTAGCTAGGGCTGCGACGCTCATGGAACTAGCTAGGACTGTGACGCTCATGGAACTAGCTAGGGTTGTGACGCTCATGGAACTAGCTAAGGCTGCGACGCTCATGGAACTAGCTAGGACTGTGACGCTCATGGAACTAGCTAGGGCTGCGGCGCTCATGGAACTAGCTAGGGCTGCGGCGCTCATGGAACTAGCTAGGGCTGCGACGCTCATGGAACTAGCTAGGGCTGTGACGCTCATGGAACTAGTTAGGGCTGTGGTGCTCATGGAACTATCTAGGGCTGTGACGCTCATGGAACTAGTTAGGGCTGTGACGCTCATGGAACTAGTTAGGGCTGTGACGCTCATGGAACTAGTTAGGGCTGTGACGCTCATGGAACTAGTTAGGGCTGTGACGCTCATGGAACTAGTTAGGGCTGCGGCGCTCATGGAACTAGCTAGGGCTGTGACGCTCATGGAACTAGTTAGGGCTGTGACGCTCATGGAACTAGCTAGGGCTGTGACGCTCATGGAACTAGCTAGGGCTGCGGCGCTCATGGAACTAGCTAGGGCTGCGGCGCTCATGGAACTAGCTAGGGCTGTGACGCTCATGGAACTAGCTAGGGCTGCGACGCTCATGGAACTAGCTAGGGCTGCGGCGCTCATGGAACTAGCTAGGGCTGCGGCGCTCATGGAACTAGCTAGGGCTGTGACGCTCATGGAACTAGCTAGGGCTGTGACGCTCATGGAACTAGCTAGGGCTGCGGCGCTCATGGAATTCTGGATGACAGTTATTGGCCAGCCAAATGACCGCAGTCACAGTAATAACCGTTGGAATAGCAACAAAATGAAATCATTTTTCTCCTTTTCTCCTCCGCTCCGGACTGCATGTGCTGCCATAGAAATAGAATGAACATAACGGGCGTCCCCTTTCAAGTCAACGATGGCATAGTGGGTGGACTGGCGGCCCATTACGACTGTACCCATAGGAGCAAAGCAGGAAGTGTACCCATCAAAATGTGCTGTGATTTGTTGATTCAAACTCAACTGACAGAACCAAAAATAAATTCCATTGCATGAGCCACATCAGTTAGCATCATTTGAATGAACATTCTACATTACCATGGAAATGATTGCATCCCAATACAGGGCAGCCATTGAGAGTTGACCAATCATATTACCAGGGTTAGAGGTTCCAAGCCCCTTCTATTCATTCTATTTGTGTGTGTGCTGCTACATTAATACTTATTTTCCACCATCATTTGCAAATAAATTCATTAAAAATCCTACAATGTGATTATCTGGATTTCTTTTTCTCATTTTGTCTGTTATAGTTGACGTGTACCTATGATGAAAATTACAGGCCTCTCTCATCTTTTTAAGTGGGAGAACCTGCACAATTGGTGGCTGACTAAATACTTTTTTCCCCCACTGTATCTCTAGCTTAAACTGACAGATTTCTTTCCGGTTATGACAGTTATTTTATTTTCATAACGGTCTTTATCCACAACTGTCGGTTACACGGTTATACGGTAATTGTGCCAGGCCTAGACCTAAGTCAGGTGCTTCTGCTGAAGTACAACATACCCAAACATGGACTGTACACTCTTCAGACAGAGCTGGCCTTCCATAGTGAAGATCTGTCCATCTCCTCCATTCAGTTGGAGCAGCTGCTCCAGGTTATCCATAGTGTCTGTCATCTGTAACTATAGAAGGACGAAGAACAGGGGATGTAGTGGCAACTCTAGTGGTCTGGAGATAACAGAACATCAGGTAGAATATCAGCCACTATAACAGAACATCAGGTAGAATATCAGCCACTATAACAGAACATCAGGTAGAATATCAGCCACTATAACAGAACATCAGGTAGAATATCAGCCACTATAACAGAACATCAGGTAGAATATCAGCCACTATAACAGAACATCAGGTAGAATATCAGCCACTATAACAGAACATCAGGTAGAATATCAGCCACTATAACAGAACATCAGGTAGAATATCAGCCACGGGATGATACCAGTATCGCAATATTTTTTTCCATGGCAAAAAAGAAAACAGGAAGCAGACCAACTCATTGGTCCTTTAAAAACCTGCTGTATGTAAAACATTGTGTGATATATAGCTTGGAAATGTGACTGGATGACAACATTATGATGTTTGTTTTCAATATCAGGGCTGAAGTTAAATCCGCTTCAGGTTTTGTTTCCTTGCCATGATACTATCGAGTATCGCGATACTGGTATCGTCCTGACCCTAGCAGACACCATGCTAACACAAACAACATGATTTGAATGTGCCAAAAGCATCAAACACATTGAATTGGTTCTGAGGAATATGAACAGGATGACCTTCCTTCCCAGATAACACTAATAATCTCTGTCTCAAATGGGAAGCAGACTTAGGGGAAAGTATTACAGATGAGGAATGTGAAGATTTCTGGGATACTACTCATTCATGTGCATTATAGTATAATAGGTAAATGTCTGAATTTGTACAGTCCCCTAACATAACTCCGGGTCAGGCTCACGGTGGCCAGGGGTGGGGTGGATCGGTATGTGGAGTGGCCGGGGGTGGGGGTGGATCGGTATGTGGAGTGGCCGGGGGGATCGGGTATGTGGAGTGGCCGGGGGTTGTGGCGGCCAGTCTGAGAGGCACTGTCGCAGACTATCAAATAACTCTGCATGAAATAAGACGATGATTTCAGATGAAACTACATAGGAAAGAATTATGATTATGATATTATTATTAGCATTATTATGATTGTGGGGGATGTTTACCCAGCCACAGGGAAGAGATGGGTGGGGGGATGTTTACCCAGCCACAGGGAAGAGATGGGAGGGGGGATGTTTACCCAGCCACAGGGAAGAGATGGGAGGGGGATGTTTACCCAGCCACAGGGAAGAGATGGGAGGGGGATGTTTACCCAGCCACAGGGAAGAGATGGGAGGGGGGATGTTTACCCAGCCACAGGGAAGAGATGGGTGGGGGATGTTTACCCAGCCACAGGGGAAGAGATGGCAGGGGGGATGTTTACCCAGCCACAGGGAAGAGATGGGAGGGGGATGTTTACCCAGCCACAAGGTAGAGATGGGTGGGGGGGATGTTTACCCAGCCACAGGGAAGAGATGGGAGGGGGATGTTTACCCAGCCACAGGGAAGAGATGGGTGGGGGGATGTTTACCCAGCCACAGGGTAGAGATGGGAGGGGGATGTTTACCCAGCCACAGGGAAGAGATGGGTGGGGGGATGTTTACCCAGCCACAGGGAAGAGATGGGTGGGGGGATGTTTACCCAGCCACAGGGTAGAGATGGGAGGGGGATGTTTACCCAGCCACAGGGAAGAGATGGGAGGGGGATGTTTACCCAGCCACAGGGTAGAGATGGGAGGGGGATGTTTACCCAGCCACAGGGAAGAGATGAGTGGGGGGATGTTTACCCAGCCACAGGAAAGAGATGGGAGGGGGATGTTTACCCAGCCACAGGGAAGAGATGGCAGGGGGGATGTTTACCCAGGCAAGAGATGGGTCGGGGGATGTTTACCCAGCCACAGGGAAGAGATGGGTGGGAGGATGTTTACCCAGCCACAGGGAAGAGATGGGTGGGGGGATGTTTACCCAGCCACAGGGAAGAGATGGGTGGGGGATGTTTACCCAGCCACAGGGAAGAGATGGGTGGGGGGATGTTTACCCAGCCACAGGGAAGAGATGGGTGGGGGGATGTTTACCCAGCCACAGGGAAGAGATGGGTGGGGGGATGTTTACCCAGCCACAGGGAAGAGATGGGTGGGGGGATGTTTACCCAGCCACAGGGAAGAGATGGGTGGGGGATGTTTACCCAGCCACAGGGAAGAGATGGGTGGGGGATGTTTACCCAGCCACAGGGAAGAGATGGGTGGGGGATGTTTACCCAGCTACAGGGAAGAGATGGGTGGGGGGATGTTTACCCAGCCACAGGGAAGAGATGGGAGGGGATGTTTACCCAGCCACAGGGAAGAGATGGGTGGGGGATGTTTACCCAGCCACAGGGTAGAGATGGGTGGGGGGATGTTTACCCAGCCACAGGGAAGAGATGGGAGGGGGATGTTTACCCAGCCACAGGGAAGAGATGGGAGGGGGATGTTTACCCAGCCACAGGGAAGAGATGGGAGGGGGATGTTTACCCAGCCACAGGGTAGAGATGGGTGGGGGGATGTTTACCCAGCCACAGGGAAGAGATGGGAGGGGGATGTGTACCCAGCCACAGGGTAGAGATGGGTGGGGGCGATCTGGTGTCGGGGTGGATCAGTATGTGGAGTGGTAGAGTCTACCGGCTGGTGGCAGTGGTCTGTAACTGTAGAGGATTTAGTACACCAGTCTCCTATCATTTACAGTGAGGGAAAAAGTATTTGATCCCCTGCTGATTTTGTACGTTTGCCCACTGACAAATAAATGATCAGTATATAATTTTAATGGTAGGTTTATTTGAGCAGTGAGAGACAGAATAACAACAACAAAATCCAGAAAAAATGTTATAAATTGATTTGCATTTTAATGAGGGAAATAAGTATTTGACCCCTCTCAATCAGAAAGATTTCTGGCTCCCAGGTGTCTTTTATACTGGTAATGAGCTGAGATTAGGAGCACACTCTTAAAGGGAGTGCTCCTAATCTCAGTTTGTTACCTGTATAAAAGACACCTGTCCACAGAAGCAATCAATCAATCAGATTCCAAACTCTCCACCATGGCCAAGACCAAAGAGCTCTCCAAGGATGTCAGGGACAAGATTGTAGACCTACACAAGGCTGGAATGGGCTACAAGACCATCGCCAAGCAGCTTGGTGAGAAGGTGACAACAGTTGGTGCGATTATTCGCAAATGGAAGAAACACAAAATAACTGTCAATCTCCCTCGGCCTGGGGCTCCATGCAAGATCTCAACTCGTGGAGTTGCAATGATCATGAGAACGGTGAGGAATCAGCCAAGAACTACACGGGAGGATCTTGTCAATGATCTCAAGGCAGCTGGGACCATAGTCACCAAGAAAACAATTGGTAACACAATACGCTGTGAAGGACTGAAATCCTGCAGCGCCCGCAAGGTCCCCCTGCTCAAGAAAGCACATATACAGGCCGTCTGAAGTTTGCCAAAGAACATCTGAATGATTCAGAGGAGAACTGGGTGAAAGTGTTGTGGTCAGATGAGACCAAAATCGAGCTCTTTGGCATCAACTCAACTCGCCGTGTTTGGAGGAGGAGGAATGCTGCCTATGACCCCAAGAACACCATCCCTACCGTCAAACATGGAGGTGGAAACATTATGCTTTGGGGGTGTTTTTCTGCTAAGGGGACAGGACAACTTCACCGCATCAAAGGCACGATGGACGGGGCCATGTACCGTCAAATATTGGGTGAGAACCTCCTTCCCTCAGCCAGGGCATTGAAAATGGGTTGTGGATGGGTATTCCAGCATGACAATGACCCAAAACACACCCAAAGAAGCACATTCAGGTCCTGGAGTGGCCTAGCCAGTCTCAAGACCTTAATCCCATAGAAAATCTGTGGAGGGAGCTGAAGGTTTGAGTTGCCAAACGTCAGCCTCAAAACCTTAATGACTTGGAGAAGATCTGCAAAGAGGAGTGGGACAATATCCCTCCTGAGATGTGTGCAAACCTGGTGGCCAACTACAAGAAACGTCTGACCTCTGTGATTGCCAACAAGGGTTTTGCCACTAAGTACTAAGTCATGTTTTGCAGAGGGGTCAAATACTTATTTTCCTCATTAAAATGCAAATCAATTTATAACATGTTTGACATGCGTTTTTCTGGATTTCTTTGTTGTTATTCTGTCTCTCACTGTTCAAATAAACCTACCATTAAAAGTATAGACTGATCATGTCTTTGTCAGTGGGCAAACGTACAAAATCAGCAGGGGATCAAATACTTTTTTAAAACATATAACACTAGCCCCAGGTCTGATCAGCTATATAAGGAGTGGAGGCGCAGTAGTTTCGTACCTCCTCTGCGTTAGCGATGCACATGACGAACAGCTTGGCAGGGAAAGGGAACGGCAGAGGAAACTTCTTATCCTCCGGTCGTCCTTTCAGAGTCTGTAGGGAGTGTCTCAGAGAGCCTTTACCGATCCCCAGAGACCCATCTGTTACCAACACCACCTGTAGGCCACCAGATCAATAATCAATAATCAATCTAATAGTCTGTAGGGAGTGGAGTGTCTCAGAGAGCACCACCTGGAGGCCACAAGGAGAACTGCAACACTATTCACCAACGTCTGGGTGGAAGTTTACCTGCATTGAACATTTTAGTTATTTAGCAGACGCTCTTATCCTGAGCAACTTAGAGTTAGTGCATTCATCTTACGGTAGCTATGTAGGACAACCACATGTCACAGTCAGTGCTGTCAGGAATCACTGAGACCAGGAAAATATAGGATTATGGAGATAAATTAACCAGGGTGTTACAACTCCTAGGTGTATATCTCCCTGTAAACTATGGTGTCAATAATGAGTTCAGAAATGGTTTTTTGCCTCAGTAAACGTTGACTATTATTTGACGATGCACATCGGAGATGTAAAAAAGGCTTTGTTAATACATTTGATTCATTGGCTTGATAAAGTACCTGTGTCGGACAGTTTACTACCTGGCACTATGACTGGATAGAGTATGGTACTATCATGGCTTGATAAAGTACCTGTGTCGGACAGTTTACTACCTGGCACTATGACTGGATAGAGTATGGTACTATCATGGCTTGATAAAGTACCTGTGTCGGACAGTTTACTACCTGGCACTATGACTGGATAGAGTATGGTACTATCATGGCTTGATAAAGTACCTGTGTCGGACAGTTTACTACCTGGCACTATGACTGGATAGAGTATGGTACTATCATGGCTTGATAAAGTACCTGTGTCGGACAGTTTACTACCTGGCACTATGACTGGATAGAGTATGGTACTATCATGGCTTGATAAAGTACCTGTGTCGGACAGTTTACTACCTGGCACTATGACTGGATAGAGTATGGTACTATCATGGCTTGATAAAGTACCTGTGTCGGACAGTTTACTACCTGGCACTATGACTGGATAGAGTATGGTACTATCATGGCTTGATAAAGTACCTGTGTCGGACAGTTTACTACCTGGCACTATGACTGGATAGAGTATGGTACTATCATGGCTTGATAAAGTACCTGTGTCGGACAGTTTACTACCTGGCACTATGACTGGATAGAGTATGGTACTATCATGGCTTGATAAAGTACCTGTGTCGGACAGTTTACTACCTGGCACTATGACTGGATAGAGTATGGTACTATCATGGCTTGATATATCGGGCTCCCGAGTGGCGCGGTGGTCTAAGGCGCTGCATCTCAGTGCTTGAGGCGTCACTACAGACCCCCCTGGTTCGATTCCAGGCTGTATCACAACCGGCCGTGATTGGGAGTCCCATAGGGCGGCGCACAATTGGCCCAGCGTCGTCCGGGTTTGGCCGGTGTAGGCCGTCATTGTAAATAAGAATTTGTTCTTAACTGACTTGCCTAGTTAAATAAAAGGTTAAATAAAAAAATAATAATACAAAAAAATATTCCCTGGCAGTATGACTATAATCCTATGACTGGATAGAGTATGGTACTATCACGGCTTGATAAAGTACCTGTGTCGGACAGGCGTGCCCCCACTCCTGCTGCACCACGTTGCTGACTCCATGTAGCGCTGACTCCAGACACGTCTTGTCATAGTCCTCCAGGTTGCTCAGGGCTTCCTGCACCGCACAGCAGAGGGAAGGACACAATTAACAAAATAATCAGATCTGGTGTAACCAATATGTCTACAGTTCCTCTAGCCAATCAGAGAGCAAGTAGAGCTACTACCATATTGCCTCCAAGCCCTGGTGTTAGCCAGACCTGTGTACCTAATGGGTGTTCTACTCCCTGGTGTTAGCCAGACCTGTGTACCTGTTGGGTGTTCTAGTCCCTGGTGTTAGCCAGACCTGTGTACCTGTTGGGTGTTCTACTCCCTGGTGTTAGCCAGACCTGTGTACCTGTTGGGTGTTCTACTCCCTGGTGTTAGCCGTACCTGTGTACCTGCTGGGTGTTCTACTCCCTGGTGTTAGCCAGACCTGTGTACCTGTTGGGTGTTGTAGTCCCTGGTGTTAGCCAGACCTGTGTACCTGTTGGATGTTGTAGTCCCTGGTGTTAGCCGTACCTGTAGGATGTTGTAGTCCCTGGTGAAAGGCACCAGTTGCTCCCACAGGGAAGAGAAGGCCACTAGAGAGGTGAATTCCAGTCGGTAGTTCGTAGCCATGTGTTCAAACAGCATGGTGAGTCCTGCCACAGCTAGGTTCTTCCTCTGTAACTCCTCCGAGCACGGCTCCAGAGAGACCGGCCGCGTCATGGACAGAGACGCGTCCATTAGGACCACCGTCGGCATGGTGATGGTGATGTGCTTTCCACTAAAGCAGAACGAGTTTAACGGAGCCTCCACAGTCTCTCGGTGTGTGAATACAACACAGTCTTGAATGCAAACCAGAAAGCTGCCTCTGGAAATATGGAAACTTGTGTTAATCCAACACAGCTAGGGGTGTCAATCAGTATCCTGCTTACATTTGAATTAAAGTTTCTTGGTGTGTCTTGTTTATCAACCGGCTTCTGACATAAGCAAATAATATACATTACCGGTCAAAAGTTTTCGAACACCTACTCATTCAAGGGTTTTTCTTTATTTTTACTATTTTCTACATTGTAGAATAATAGTGAAGACATCAAAACTATGAAATAACACATATGGAATCATGTAGTAACCAGAAAACGTGTTAAACAAATCAAATTATATTTTATATAGCCACCCTTCTAATAGCCACCCTTTGCCTTGATGACAGCTTTGCACACATTTGAAGAATCTCAAATATAAAATATATTTTGATTTGTTTAACACTTTTTTGGTTACTACATGATTCCATATGTGTTATTTCATAGTTTTGATGTCTTCACTATTATTCTACAATGTAGAAAATAGTAAAAATAAAGACAAACCCTTGAGTGAGTAGGTGTGTCCAAACTTTTGACCGGTAGTGTATGCCAGGAATAGAACAGTCTCACTGAAAGACTAAGACATATTGAGCGGTGTATTTATTCCACCGACTCTGTTAAAAAACATTTCTTAAACAGAAGCAACCGGAACGAAACGGGGATAAACATACCTGAATTTGTCCAATAGAAACTCTAATTTGCAACTGTTGGACTAATGATTACACCCTAGATCAGCTAGATGCAGGCAAGAGTGTGCAAGGCGGTATTGAATGTGTCACTGTCTGTCACCTTGATTACTCAAAATTCTCTCGACCTGTGCACCAATATGCTGTAATAGAAATAAAGCCATGCTCATAAAAAAAATACTAATCCTCCCTCATTTTAAACGGCATCGACCGCCGCTGTCTGTCATCCCAGACTGAGAAACAAGTAGCCCAGCTAAACGGGTCAGGCTGGCTATCTTTTCGATCCTTTCAATAAGGCTAGCTAACGAATCTTGGCAGGGTGATAGCTAGCTTTGAAATTAACCTTTATTTGAGGACAGAGTTTAGCTTGCAAGTAAATAGTATAGAACTATGCATTTTTTATAATTAAAAAAGTTATCTCATGAAAACGACAAACAGAAAGACTCATACCCATCAATGTAGAAATCTTCTCGACGGACTTGTACCGTTCACTATTCTGTCCGGGCGGAAGCATTCATTTCCTTCATTAGTTCCTAGGGCGAGACGCACTTCGAGACTTTTCAGATTAGAAAACAGACGGTGAGGTTCTGCCAGACACTAGACAATAAATTCAACCATTATATCAATGAATAGATTAAATCAAATTAATTCAATTAAATATTAATTATAGAACAACATTTCTCCTTATTTGAATTACCAAATGTCCATTCCAGTACATTTTCATTTTTCTATTTCTCATAGCTCTGTCATATAATCTCCTAAATTAAATGTTTATATAATCAGGGCCTACTTGAGAAAAGTATAAATTAACTAACCATTCATCTATAAATGCATCTTATCTGGCTTCAGTTATTACATAAGGTATATGCTGATCCACCGTGAACACCTCTCCCGCGGTGCGTCTTAAGGGGTGACACTGCCATGAGCGTTACACGCCAGCCGGGTGAACCTCTCCACCATCCACCGTCTGTTCCGGTACACCCCTCATCTGGTACCAAAAACACTTTCATCGCAGGTAGGACAGCTCTGCACTTACAGATAACTTGCAATACTTTTTAGGACCCTTGTGCGTAATTATTTTAATGTTTTATGTTAACATGTTGATAATGGATTTGTCATATTATGCATGATAGCAAAAACGATTTTTGAAAATTATACTGACCAAAAATATAAACGCAACATGTAAAGTGTTGGTCCCATGTTTCATGAGCTGAAATAAAAGATCCCAGAAATGTTCCATATGCACAAAAAGCTTATTTCTCTCAAATTTTGTGCACACATTTGTTTACATCCCTGTTGGTGAGCATTTCTCCTTTCCAAGATAATCCATCCAACTCAAACGTGTCTCAAATGAAGAAGTTGATTAAACAGCGTGATCATTACACAGGTGCACCTTGTGCTGGGGACAATAAAAGGCCACTCTAAAATGCGCAGTTTTGTCACACAACACAATGCCACAGATGTCTCAAATTTTGAGGGAGCATGCAATTGGCATGCTGACTACAGGAATGTCCACCAGAGCTGTTGCCAGATAATTGCATGTTCCTTTCTCTACCAATATCCGCCTCCAACGTCATTTGAGAGAATTTGGAAGTACGTCCAACCGGCCTCACAACCACAGACCACGTGTAACCACTTCAGCCCAGGACCTCCAAATCCGGCCTTTTCACATGCGGGATCGTCTGAGACCAGCCACCCTGACAGCTGATGAAACTGTGGGTTTGCACAACTTAAGAATTTCTGCAGAAACCTTCAGAAACCGTCTCAGGGAAGCTCATCTGCGTACACGTCATCCACACCAGGGTCTTGACCAGTTTGGCGTCGTAACTGACTTCAGTGAGCAAATGCTCACCTTCGATGGCCACTGGCACACTGGAGAAGTGTGCTCTTCACGGATGAATGCCGGTTTCAACTGTACCGGGCAGATGGCAGACAGCGTGTATGGGGTTGTGTGGGCGAGAGAATTGCTGGTGTCAACGTTGTGAACAGAGTGCCCCATGGTGGCGGTGGGGTTATGGTATGGGCAGGCATAAGCTACAGACAATGAACACAATTGCATTTTATCGATGGCAATTTGAATGCACAGAGATACCGTGACGAGATCCTGAGGCCCATTGTCGTGCCATTCATCCACCGCCATCACCTCATGTTTCAGCATGATAATGCACGGCCCCATGTTGCAAATGGTGGTCACACCAGATACTGATTTTTCTGATCCACACCCCTACCTTTTTTTTAAAGGTATCTGTGACCAACAGATGCATATCTGTATTCCCAGTCATGTGAAATCCATATATTAGAGCCTAATGAATTTATTTCAATTGACTGATTTCCTTATATGAACTGAAACTCAGTAAAATCTTTGAAATTGTTGCATGTTGGGTTTATATTTTTGTTCAGTGTAGAATGACGTTTGTTTGAAATTGTCAGTGTAGCCCAAATGCAAAACACTGTGATATAATACATGATGTTTATAAAAACTGGACCTGTGAACCAGGATGTTTCTCCCATGCAGAATCAGACAAACCAGAAACGAATGTTTATTATTCTGGGGGTTTATTCAGAATGTAAAACAGTCTGTAGATCCAGTCGGGCAGATTCCAGGAAAACAAATCTTACAAATTAGTATTAAACTGTGGTAAAAATGATACATATTATATATTCAAAGACATAACAGTGCTCCAACAGTGTAAACAACAACATATTGATACCTATAGTGACGATATGGTGATATCATGGTCAATGTGTATAGTAGTTACATACAGGACTCTCCAACCCTGTTCCTGGAGAGCTACCCTGCTGGAGGTTTTCACTCCAACCCTGTTCCTGGAGAGCTACCTACCTTCCTGGAGGTCCTTTTATGATTAGTATTCAAATATTTATCAAAGTAATTTTTGAACCTATTAAGGACTCTATTCAATCCGTATCGCGGAAGTTCAGCGTTACAGCGTGATTTAATTTGAAAGGCAATTTTCCCGCGTTATCGGAGACTGCGTTCACGGTAAACGCTGCATATGTAGCCTCAATGGGAAATGACCTTTACATTTCTATCAGGTAAATCAGCAACACTTCAGCGATCCAGATTGAATAGAGCCATAAGTCTCATTGTAATTATGAGTGAAATGACCTTTACATTTCTATCACGCAAATCAGTAACGCTTCAGCCATCCAGATTGAATAGAGCCATAAGTCTCATTGTAATTATGAGTGAAATGACATTGATTTTATAATATCACAGTACTTTTCCTTGCCGGTAAACAAGCAGTGTATTTCTGCTTTCTTTAACAACAGTCTGACATGGTAAACAAGACATTTTGTTGAATAATCCTCAACCTAAAGCCTAAAGCTAGTCAACTGTCATCAAGTGCTGTTTGTTTTATCCGCTCTTTAGGAAGGAATGTAAGGAATTATTTTAGATTAGAACCATTCTGTTGTGGAATGATGTGTAACTCTTCTCGAACCAGCTCATTCACAATATACAAAATATTCCCTTGTTGGTGATATTGTGACAGTTTCGAACCCAGTCAGAAGAATACAGATACCTTGACGTGTAACATATTTCACTGTGACACAGTTCTTCTACCTTCCATCCT
Source organism: Coregonus clupeaformis (assembly GCF_020615455.1). Taxonomy (NCBI): domain Eukaryota; kingdom Metazoa; phylum Chordata; class Actinopteri; order Salmoniformes; family Salmonidae; genus Coregonus; species Coregonus clupeaformis. Next base: position 45,607,532 of record NC_059217.1, read on the forward strand.
AACACTGGAGTATGGATCATGGTCAAACGTAGTGCACTATATAGGACTGATCTACCAACCACGGTGCATCAATAAATAACTACTCAATATTATTTGTACATCAGTCAGTCACAATTTACCCATGATACCGCACGTTTTCATGCTCTCACACATGGCCAATGGATCCTTCATTTTTTTAAATTTGTACTGGTCCTGCCAGAGGGGAGTCAAAGAAAAGCAGTCATGTGAGTTTGCAGAATGTGAAAGTATGACATCATCCTCAGTATGAGCAGTAAGACGGGCACCATACCCCGATCATACTACAGCAGCTGGGTACGTATCACAGTTCAACTGAATGACTAAAAATAAAAAAGGTCCAAACGTTTACTGTAAATGATTACTATAACTGATATTTGTTCACAGTTAATGTAAGTTACTCTTTGGAAAGTGCTAGAATCACATGAGAGACTTTTACATTACACCCGACAACACTCCCATCACAACAGTAAAACACTCCTGACTGTGGTACAGAAAACACACTAAGCTTGAAGCTCACACAACAAAAACAGAAACAAAACATTTACAAGTTAATCAGATACAGATTGTCTTAAAATATATAGAATATATCACATGGTATATTACAAACATTTGAGTCATGTAATAATAGTGAAAATACAGAGGAATAATACCATGTCATACCATGTCATACCATGTCATACCATGTCATAGAATGTAATACCATGTCATACCATGTCATACCATGTCATACCATGTCATAGAATGTAATACCATGTCATACCATGTCATAGAATGTAATATCATGTCATACCATGTCATAGAATGTCATACCATGTCATAGAATGTAATACCATGTCATACCATGTCATAGAATGTCATACCATGTCATACCATGTCATAGAATGTCATACCATGTCATAGAATGTAATACCATGTCATACCATGTCATAGAATGTAATACCATGTCATACCATGTCATACCATGTCATAGAATGTAATACCATGTCATACCATGTCACCATGTCATACCATGTCATACCATGTCATACCATGTCATAGAATGTCATACCATGTCATACCATGTCATAGAATGTAATACTGCATACATGTCATACCATGTCATACCATGTCATAGAATGTAATACCATGTCATACCATGTCAAGAATGTAATACCATGTCATACCATGTCATACCATGTCATAGAATGTAATCATACCATGTCACATGTTGCCATATACCATGTCATACCATGTCATAGAATGTAATACCATGTCATACCATGTCACCATGTCATACCATGTCATACCATGTCATACCATGTCATACCATGTCATAGAATGTCATACCATGTCATACCATGTCATACCATGTCATAGAATGTAATACCATGTCATACCATGTCACCATGTCATACCATGGCATACCATGTCATACCATAAAAAATTAAAAAGTGATTGTCCCACTGGCTATCATAAGTTGAATGCACCAATTTGTAAGTCGCTCTGGATAAGAGCGTCTGCTAAATGACTTAAATGTAAATGTCCTATTGTGATACCATGTCATAGAATGTCATACCGAATCCCGGAGCTGACTAGGTGAAAAGTCTTCCGATGTGCCCTTGAGCAAGGCACTTAACTCTAATTGCTCCTGTAAGTCGCTCTGGATAAGAGCGTCTGCTAAATGACTCAAATGTAAAATGTCCTATTGTAACAGTGTGGAGCGTCTCTGAAAGCTTCTAGAATATTTTCTGTGTATTTGTTACACATTGTGCTTCAGTGTCTGAACATGTCGGGTCCCAATGACTTTCCTCCCCATGCCTGGGGTATCAGGTGGGCTGGCCCTGAGGATTTCACCCCAACAGAGAGGGGCCTTTCCTCCCCATGCCTGGGGTATCAGGTGGGCTGGCCCTGAGGATTTCACCCCAACAGAGAGGGGCCTTTCCTCCCCATGCCTGGGGTATCAGGTGGGCTGGCCCTGAGGATTTCACCCCAACAGAGAGGGGGCCTTTCCTCCCCATGCCTGGGGTATCAGGTGGGCTGGCCCTGAGGATTTCACCCCAACAGAGAGGGGCCTTTCCTCCCCATGCCTGGGGTATCAGGTGGGGCTGGCCTGAGGATTTCACCCCAACAGAGAGGGGCCTTTCCTCCCCATGCCTGGGGTATCAGGTGGGCTGGCCCTGAGGATTTCACCCCAACATAGAGGGCCTTTCCTCCCCATGCCTGGGGTATCAGGTGGGCTGGCCCTGAGGATTTCACCCCAACAGAGAGGGGCCTTTCCTCCCCCATGCCTGGGGTATCAGGTGGGCTGGCCCTGAGGATTTCACCCCAACAGAGAGGGGCCTTTCCTCCCCATGCCTGGGGTATCAGGTGGGCTGGCCCTGAGGATTTCACCCCAACAGAGAGGGGCCTTTCCTCCCCATGCCTGGGGTATCAGGTGGGCTGGCCCTGAGGATTTCACCCCAACAGAGAGGGGCCTTTCCTCCCCATGCCTGGGGTATCAGGTGGGCTGGCCCTGAGGATTTCACCCCAACAGAGAGGGGACTTTCCTCCCCATGCCTGGGGTATCAGGTGGGCTGGCCCTGAGGATTTCACCCCAACAGAGAGGGGCCAGAGAGAAGGGCCAGAGAGAGGGGCTGGTGGTAGGTAAGCAGCAGTCATGTTTTGGGAGGGATGGGATGGATGGAGAGGAGAGAACGTTGGGTAGCAGCCAGGGGGAGGTGGGGAGATCACAGACTAGGCTGCCCAAAGGTCCTCCAGAGGAGGGGAGGTGAGTAGGGGGTACTTCACAGACTAGGCTGCCCAAAGGTCCTCCAGAGGAGGTGAGGTGAGTAGGGGGTACTTCACAAACTGGGCTGTGAAGTCTTCCGGATGGAGAGGAGAGAACGTGAGGTGGGGAGATCACAGACTAGGCTGTGAAGTCTTCCGGATGGAGAGGAGAGAACGTGAGGTGGGGAGATCACAGACTAGGCTGTGAAGTCTTCCGGATGGAGAGGAGAGAACGTGAGGTGGGGAGATCACAGACTAGGCTGTGAAGTCTTCCGGATGGAGAGGAGAGAACGTGAGGTGGGGAGATCAAAGACTAGGCTGTGAAGTCTTCCGGATGGAGAGGAGAGAACGTGAGGTGGGGAGATCACAGACTAGGCTGTGAAGTCTTCCGGATGGAGAGGAGAGAACGTGAGGTGGGGAGATCAAAGACTGGGTTTCCCGAACATCCTCCTACATTCCATGACCCCTGCTCCTGGGGGCCGGTCACAGTTGTGTGTCAGCTTAACCTGGCTGGGGCTGAGGCGGTCGTACGCAATCTTGTACTCACGATCAAATGCATCTGGAACAGAGAAGCAAGGCAAAGGGTTAGTTTACAATCAGAGATATTATTACTATTACTGATCATGATGTGGTTGGTTAACCTACTTAGCGACCATGATGGTAGAATACAACAGGGTTACTTAGCGACCATGATGGTAGAATACAACAGGGTTACTTAGCGACCATGATGGTAGAATACAACAGGGTTACTTAGCGACCATGATGGTAGCAATACAACAGGGTTACTTAGCGACCATGATGGTAGAATGCAACAGGGTTACTTAGCGACCATGATGGTAGAATACAACAGGGTTGCTTAGGCGACCATGATGGTAGAATACAACAGGGTTACTTAGCGACCATGATGGTAGAATACAACAGGGTTACTTAGCGACCATGATGGTAGAATACAACAGGGTTACTTAGCGACCATGATGGTAGAATACAACAGGGTTACTTAGCGACCATGATGGTAGAATGCAACAGGGTTACTTAGCGACCATGATGGTAGAATACAACAGGGTTACTTAGCGACCATGATGGTAGAATACAACAGGGTTACTTAGCGACCATGATGGTAGAATACAACAGGGTTACTTAGCGACCATGATGGTAGAATGCAACAGGGTTACTTAGCGACCATGATGGTAGAATACAACAGGGTTACTTAGCGACCATGATGGTAGAATACAACAGGGTTACTTAGCGACCATGATGGTAGAATACAACAGGGTTACTTAGCGACCATGATGGTAGAATACAACAGGGTTACTTAGCGACCATGATGGTAGAATACAACAGGGTTACTTAGCGACCATGATGGTAGAATACAACAGGGAGGAATTTAAATGTCTTATTCACAAAAATATATCAGAGGATTCTAATAAGGAGGATTAATATGGTATAAAACAACGGAAATCAAAAATCTGTAGCTACGCTCATCCACACCCATAGGTCTAGAGGGTTATACAAAAATGTTTCATTTGAGTTTTTCTTCAAATGAATGGACGGTCCTATCCTCCTCCTCCCTGGATGAAGATGCAATGCATCTGTCAGTGTATACTAGTACTACTGATATTGATTACTGCATTGTTGGGAAAGAGCAAAGCATTTCACCGTCCTAGTGCAAGTGGAGGAGACTAAACTGCTTGGAGTAACCCTGGATTGTAAACTGTCATGGTCAAAACATATTGATACAACAGTAGCTAAGATGGGGAGAAGTCTGTCTATAATAAAGCGCTGCTCTACCTTCTTAACAGCATTATCAACAAGGCAGGTCCTACAGGCCCTAGTTTTGTCGCACCTGGACTACTGTTCAGTCGTGTGGTCAGGTGCCACAAAGAGGGACTTAGGAAAATTGCAATTGGCTCAAAACAGGGCAGCACGGCTGGCCCTTGGATGTACACAGAGCTAACATTAATGATATGCATGTCAATCTCTCCTGGCTCAACGTGGAGGAGAGATTGACTTCATCACTACTTGTATGTGAGAGGTATTGACATGTTGAATGCACCGAGCTGTCTGTTTGAACTACTGGCACACAGCTCGGACACCCATGCATACCCCACAAGACATGCCACCAGAGGTCTCTTCACAGTCCCCAAGTCCAGAACAGACTATGGGAGGCGCACATTACTACATAGAGCCATGATTACATGGTAATCATGGTAATCATATCAGGTAACTGATGCAAGCAGTAGAATCAGATTTATAAAACAGATAAAAATACACCTTATGGAACAGCGGGGACTGTGAAGGGACACACACAGGCACAGACACACGATAACATACGCATTCTACACACACGTACACATGGATGTTGTATTGTAAATATGTGGTAGTAGAGTAGTGGCCTGAGGGAACACACTTAATATGTTGTGAAAAGTGTTATGAAATGTAATGTCATGTAATATTTGAAATTGTATATAACTGCCTTAATGTTGCTGGACCCCAAGAAGAGTAGCTGCTGCCTTGGCAGGAACTAATGGGGATCCATAATAAACCCCAGGAAGAGTAGCTGCTGCCTTGGCAGGAACTAATGGGGATCCATAATAAACCCCAGGAAGAGTAGCTGCTGCTTTGGCAGGAACTAATGGGGATCCATAATAAACCCCAGGAAGAGTAGCTGCTGCCTTGGCAGGAACTAATGGGGATCCATAATAAACCACAGGAAGAGTAGCTGCTGCCTTGGCAGGAACTAATGGGGATCCATAATAAACCACAGGAAGAGTAGCCGCTGCCTTGGCAGGAACTAATGGGGATCCATAATAAACCCCAGGAAGAGTAGCTGCTGCCTTGGCAGGAACTAATGGGGATCCATAATAAACCCCAGGAAGAGTAGCTGCTGCCTTGGCAGGAACTAATGGGGATCCTTAATAAACCCCAGGAAGAGTAGCTGCTGCCTTGGCAGGAACTAATGGGGATCCATAATAAACCCCAGGAAGAGTAGCTGCTGCCTTGGCAGGAACTAATGGGGATCCATAATAAACCCCAGGAAGAGTAGCTGCTGCCTTGGCAGGAACTAATGGGGATCCATAATAAACCCCAGGAAGAGTAGCTGCTGCCTTGACAGGAACTAATGGGGATCCATAATAAACCCCAGGAAGAGTAGCTGCTGCCTTGGCAGGAACTAATGGGGGATCCATAATAAACCCCAGGAAGAGTAGCTGCTGCCTTGGCAGGAACTAATGGGGATCCATAATAAACCCCAGGAAGAGTAGCTGCTGCCTTGGCAGGAACTAATGGGGATCCATAATAAACCCCAGGAAGAGTAGCTTCTGCCTTGGCAGGAACTAATGGGGATCCATAATAAACCCCAGGAAGAGTAGCTGCTGCCTTGGCAGGAACTAATGGGGATCCATAATAAACCCCAGGAAGAGTAGCTGCTGCTTTGGCAGGAACTAATGGGGATCCTTAATAAATACAAATATGTGAGAAAAACTTCTCAATGTATTTCTCTAAATGTCTATTGTAAATTTGACTGCCCTGAAGTGACATGTTTAGGATGAATTAGAAAGATGACAGATAGCTTCGAAAGTAGAGAGGGAAAGATATGGTTTCAACTCACCGATATTGATGTTGCTCTTGCCCAGAGCGGTCAGCGCCAGGAAGAGGAGATCTCTGTACAGACTCCTGTAGAATAGAAAGAGAAGGGTTTGTGTGTGTGTGTGTGTGTGTGTGTGTGTGTGTGTGTGTGTGTGTGTGTGTGCGTCCAGACAGGACGATTAAGGACGACATTTGACTACTCTTAACCCCGCCACTGACATTAGATTTTGTATATAAATAAAAAAACAGCCACAAAAAAGCTATTTCCTGCTGCTTTTTTTATTGTAAGAGTGTTGCAGAATCACAAATCCGCTAATGGTTTGTCTCAAAACCTCCCTTTTTAAAAGGTATCCATGAGAAGGTGGACATTATTTATGCAGGAATTAAACTAATCACAAGCTGCTGTATTCTAAACTTTTTTTTTTTTTATATAACTGCAAAGTCACTATTTTTTTTAAATGTTACAGGTTTGAAGTTTTATACCTCTGTCTGCTGAAGCCCAGCTCTGGACCTAGCAGCTGTAGGATCTGACTTATAGGCTGGTAGACATCACTCTTCTGGAGGTTCTTCACTATACCCTGTAGGACCTCAGCAGAGAAGAGATGGTCCTGGGGCTTGTCCTCCTCATACACTGTTCCACTGGCTGAGGGGTTAGAGCCTAGAGAGAGACAGGGGCACAGAGTTAGCACAGAGACAGAGACACAGAGTTAGCACATAGACAGAGACAGGGGCACAGAGTTAGCACATAGACAGGGGCAGAGAGTTAGCACATAGACAGGGGTAGAGAGTTAGCACAGAGACAGAGACAGGGGCAGAGAGTTAGCACCTAGACAGGGGCAGAGAGTTAGCACATAGACAGGGGCAGAGAGTTAGCACCTAGACAGAGACAGGGGCAGAGAGTTAGCACCTAGACAGGGGCAGAGAGTTAGCACCTAGACAGGGGTAGAGAGTTAGCACAGAGACAGGGGCAGAGAGTTAGCACCTAGACAGGGGTAGAGAGTTAGCACCTAGACAGGGGTAGAGAGTTAGCACAGAGACAGGGGCAGAGAGTTAGCACCTAGACAGGGGTAGAGAGTTAGAACCTAGACAGGGGGTAGAGAGTTAGCATAGACAGGGACAGAGAGTTAGCACCTAGACGGGTAGAGAGTTAGCACATAGACAGGGGCAGGGGCAGAGAGTTAGCACCTAGACAGGGGTAGAGAGTTAGAACCTAGACAGGGGTAGAGAGTTAGCACCTAGACAGGGGCAGAGAGTTAGCACATAGACAGAGACAGAGAGTTAGCACCTAGACAGGGACAGAGAGTTAGCACATAGACAGAGACAGGGACAGAGAGTTAGCACCTAGACAGGGGCAGAGAGTTAGCACATAGACAGAGACAGGGGCAGAGAGTTAGCACCTAGACAGAGACAGGGGCAGAGAGTTAGCACCTAGACAGAGACAGGGACAGAGAGTTAGCACCTAGACAGGGGCAGAGAGTTAGCACATAGACAGAGACAGGGACAGAGAGTTAGCACCTAGACAGGGGCAGAGAGTTAGCACCTAGACAGGGGCAGAGAGTTAGCACCTAGACAGGGGTAGAGAGTTAGCACATAGACAGGGACAGAGAGTTAGCACCTAGACAGGGACAGAGAGTTAGCACATAGACAGAGACAGGGACAGAGAGTTAGCACCTAGACAGGGGCAGAGAGTTAGCACATAGACAGAGACAGGGGCAGAGAGTTAGCACATAGACAGAGACAGGGGCAGAGAGTTAGCACCTAGACAGAGACAGGGGCAGAGAGTTAGCACCTAGACAGAGACAGGGACAGAGAGTTAGCACCTAGACAGGGACAGAGAGTTAGCACCTAGACAGAGACAGGGGCAGAGAGTTAGCACCTAGACAGAGACAGGGGCAGAGAGTTAGCACCTAGACAGAGACAGGGACAGAGAGTTAGCACCTAGACAGGGACAGAGAGTTAGCACCTAGACAGGGACAGAGAGTTAGCACCTAGACAGAGACAGGGACAGAGAGTTAGCACCTAGACAGGGGCAGAGAGTTAGCACCTAGACAGGGGCAGAGAGTTAGCACCTAGACAGGGGCAGAGAGTTAGCACCTAGACAGGGGCAGAGAGTTAGCACCTAGACAGGGGCAGAGAGTTAGCACCTAGACAGGGACAGAGAGTTAGCACCTAGACAGGGGCAGAGAGTTAGCACCTAGACAGGGACAGAGAGTTAGCACCTAGACAGAGACAGGGGCAGAGAGTTAGCACCTAGACAGAGACAGAGAGTTAGCACATAGACAGGGACAGAGAGTTAGCACCTAGACAGGGACAGAGAGTTAGCACATAGACAGAGACAGAGAGTTAGCACCTAGACAGAGACAGGGGCAGAGAGTTAGCACCTAGACAGAGACACAGAAGTGGAGACAAATTTGACCCCAATAACTACCATGGGATATGCGTCAACAGCATCCTTGGGAAAATCCTCTGCATTATCATTAACAGCAGACTAGTTCATTTCCTCAGTGAAAACAATGTACTGAGCAAATGTCAAATTGTCTTTTTACCAAATTACCGTACGACAGACCACGTATTCACCCTGCACACCCTAATTGACAAAGGCAAAGTCTTCTCATGCTTTGTTGATTTCAAAAAAGCTTTTGACTCAATTTGGCATGAGGGTCTGCTATACAAATTGATGGAAAGTGGTGTTGGGGGAAAAACATACAACATTATAAAATCCATGTACACAAACAACAAGTGTGCGGTTAAAATTGGCAAAAAACACACATATTTCTTTCCACAGGGCCGTGGGGTGAGACAGGGATGCAGCTTAAGCCCCACCCTCTTCAACATATATATCAACGAATTGGCGAGGGCACTAGAACAGTCTGCAGCACCCGGCCTCACCCTACTAGAATCTGAAGTCAAATGTCTACTGTTTGCTGATGATCTGGTGCTTCTGTCACCAACCAAGGAGGGCCTACAGCAGCACCTAGATCTTCTGCACAGATTCTGTCAGACCTGGGCCCTGACAGTAAATCTCAGTTTAACAAAAATAATGGTGTTCCAAAAAAGGTCCAGTTGCCAGGACCACAAATACTAATTCCATCTAGACACCGTTGCCCTAGAGCACACAAAAAAACTATACATACCTCGGCCTAAACATCAGTGCCACAGGTAACTTCCACAAAGCTGTGAACGATCTGAGAGACAAGGCAAGAAGGGCCATCTATGCCATCAAAAGGAACATAAAATTCGACATACCAATTAGGATCTGGCTAAAAATACTTGAATCAGTTATAGAACCCATTGCTCTTTATGGTTGTGAGGTCTGGGGTCCGCTCACCAACCAATAATTCACAAAATGGGACAAACACCAAATTGAGACTCTACATGCAGAATTCTGCAAAAAATATCCTCTGTGTACGAAAAACACCAAATAATGCATGCAGAGTAGAATTAGGCCGATACCCGCTAATGATCAAAATCCAGAAAAGAGACGTTAAATTCTATAACCACTTAAAAGGAAGCGATTCCCAAACCTTCCATAACAAAGCCATCACCTACAGAGAGATGAACCTGGAGAAGAGTCCCCTAAGCAAGCTGGTCCTGGGGCTCTGTTCACAAACACAAACAGACCCCACAGAGCCCCAGGAGAGCAATACAATTAGACCCAACCACATTTTATTTTACCTTTATTTAACCAGGTAAGCCAGTTGAGAACAAGTTCTCATTTACAACTGCGACCTGGCCAAGATAAAGCAAAGCAGTGTGATAAAAACAACAACACAGAGTTACATATGGGGTAAAACAAAACATAAAGATTACCTGACCACTGTGACTGACCCAAACTTAAGGAAAGCTTTGACTATGTACAGACTCAGTGAGCATAGCTGTCACGGAATCAGCCGAGGCTGCTCCTCCTCCTTGCTCGGGCAGGCTTCGGCGTTCGTCGTCCCCGGAGTACTAGCTGCCACCGATCTATGTTTCTGTGTTTGACTTGTTTTGTCTTGATTGTGTACACCTGTTTCCTATTATGTTGTATTGTATTCCTTATTTAACCCTCTGTCGTTCATTGTGTGTTGTGTGTGATTGTTCTCGTCATTTAAACTCATCGCGCCATTGGAAAAAGGCCTCCTTCAATGATCAACACTTCAGGCTGAGGAGGGAGTTTCGCAGATCTGATACAGGAACAGGAGGTCAACTACACACCGTGTGTCCTATCATTACTACGTAGTGATTAGACTGGAGGGAACAGCAATGTACTGAAGAGTAGGGAGGCCCATTATTGACCAGAGAGCAGTGAGGTCATCACATTTGTAAAGTGCTTTGTACTTTGGAAAATCACTTTATGAATCCGATCAATTCTGATGACTTACAGTGTGTGTGCCAGAGCATGTATAGGGGTTGGACCGGGTCCTGGTGCAGGTCCAGGTTATCCCACAGGATCCGGACCAGGACATGTTTACTGTCCTCTGAAGACACACTCTGGGCTGGGACCTGACAGGAGAGAGAGCATGTGAGAACATCATTAGAAAGACAATACAAATCACTGTCTCTTCCGATCACGTTCAACGACAACTGCTCCAATCCGGCTTGAAGGCCCATGTAAAAAATAAAATAAAATAAAAAACTCCTATGTGTTCTGTAAATCACCCTAGGTCCAACAACAAACGCCCTAGAAACAGTCGCCCTAGGACCCTGTTTAAAGGGACAACGTATACATCATTGAAGGGTACGTTCAGTGTAGTGTAGTATACCTGCAGTAGATGTCCCTGACTGCAGTGCTGAGAGGTCAGGATGAGACCGGGCAGGTGAGAGGGGAGATCCAATCTACGGTAGTACCACACCAGGTTCCAGAACACGATGGGGTGCTGGTCCACGATGCTGGGAGAACTGATCACCTGGTCCCCCTCGTTACACAACAGAGACTCTAGCTCCTTCCACAGAACCAAGGGACTCAGGTAGGGGACCGTCACTGGGGCTGGACAACTACTCACTGGGGAACTACAAGTTGTAGTTGAGGCAGGGGATGGGGGAGAGGTCGGAGATGGGGCTGAGGTCGGAGATGGGGCTGAGGTCGGAGATGGGGCTGAGGTCGGAGATGGGGCTGAGGTCGGAGATGGGGCTGAGGTCGGAGATGGGGCTGAGGTTGGAGATGGGGCTGAGGTCGGAGATGGGGCTGAGGTCGGAGATGGGGCTGAGGTCGGAGATGGGGCTGAGGTCGGAGATGGGGCTGAGGTCGGAGATGGGGCTGAGGTCGGAGATGGGGCTGAGGTTGGAGATGGGGCGGAGGTCGGAGATGGGGCGGAGGTCGGAGATGGGGCTGAGGTCGGAGATGGGGCTGAGGTCGGAGATGGGGCTGGGCCTGGGACAGGGTCCTGTGGACACCCAGCTACATCCTCAGAGTCCTGTTGCTCCTCTGCTGGAGTTGTGGTTGACTGGGGTGTCAGGGCGCCAGCTGCAGAGACTGTCTCAGGGTTGACTGAAACAGCCGTGTCCTCTCCTACAGGTGGGCGACTCTCGTCACTGGTCCTAATGAGACAAACATATAGTGGATCTGAGTTGTGTGTATCAGTGGTGGAAAGTACTTGAGTAAAAAATACTTTAAAAGTACTACTTACAGTGAGGGAAAAAAAGTATTTGATCCCCTGCTGATTTTGTACGTTTGCCCACTGACAAAGACATGATCAGTCTATAATTTTAATGGTAGGTTTATTTGAACAGTGAGAGACAGAATAGCAACAGAAAAATCCAGAAAAACGCATGTCAAAAATGTTATAAATTGATTTGCATTTTAATGAGGGAAATAAGTATTTGACCCCTCTGCAAAACATGACTTAGTACTTGGTGGCAAAACCCTTGTTGGCAATCACAGAGGTCAGACTTTTCTTGTAGTTGGCCACCAGGTTTTCACACATCTCAGGAGGGATTTTGTCCCACTTCTCTTTGCAGATCTTCTCCAAGTCATTAAGGTTTCGAGCCTGACGTTTGGCAACTCGAAACTTCAGCTCCCTCCACAGATTTTCTATGGGATTAAGGTCTGGAGACTGGCTAGGCCACTCCAGGACCTTAATGTGCTTCTTCTTGAGCCACTCCTTTGTTGCCTTGGCCGTGTGGTTTGGGTCATTGTCATGCTGGAATACCCATCCATGACCCATTTTCAATGCCCTGGCTGAGGGAAGGAGGTTCTCACCCAAGATTTGACGGTACATGGCCCCGTCCATCGTCCCTTTGATGCGGTGAAGTTGTCCTGCCCCTTAGCAGAAAAACACCCCCAAAGCATAATGTTTCCACCTCCATGTTTGACGGTGGGGATGGTGTTCTTGGGGTCATAGGCAGCATTCCTCCTCCTCCAAACACGGCGAGTTGAGTTGATGCCAAAGAGCTCCATTTTGGTCTCATCTGACCACAACACTTTCACCCAATTCTCCTCTGAATCATTCAGATGTTCATTGGCAAACTTCAGATGGGCCTGTATATGTGCTTTCTTGAGCAGGGTGACCTTGCGGGCGCTGCAGGATTTCAGTCCTTCACAGCGTAGTGTGTTACCAATTGTTTTCTTGGTGACTATGGTCCCAGCTGCCTTGAGATCATTGACAAGATCCTCCCGTGTAGTTCTGGGCTGATTCCTCACCATTCTCATGATCATTGCAACTCCACGAGGTGAGATCTTGCATGGAGCCCCAGGCCGAGGGAGATTGACAGTTATTTTGTGTTTCTTCCATTTGCGAATAATCGCACCAACTGTTGTCACCTTCTCACCAAGCTGCTTGGCGATGGTCTTGTAGCCCATTCCAGCCTTGTGTAGGTCTACAATCTTGTCCCTGACATCCTTGGAGAGCTCTTTGGTCTTGGCCATGGTGGAGAGTTTGGAATCTGATTGATTGATTGCTTCTGTGGACAGGTGTCTTTTATACAGGTAACAAACTGAGATTAGGAGCACTCCCTTTAAGAGTGTGCTCCTAATCTCAGCTCATTACCAGTATAAAAGACACCTGGGAGCCAGAAATCTTTCTGATTGAGAGGGGGTCAAATACTTATTTCCTTCATTAAAATGCAAATCAATTTATAACATTTTTTACATGCGTTTTTCTGGATTTTTGTTGTTGTTATTCTGTCTCTCACTGTTCAAATAAATCTACCATTAAAATTATAGACTGATCATTTTTTTTGTCAGTGGGCAAACGTACAAAATCAGCAGGGGATCAAATACTTTTTTCCCTCACTGTAGGTAGTTATTTTGGGTATCTGTACTTTACTATTTATATTTTTGACAACTTTTACTTCACTACATTCCTAAAGAAAATAATGTACTTCTTACTCCATACATTTTCCTTGACACACAAAAGTACTCGTTACATTTAGAATACTCAGGCAGGACAGCGATATGGTCCAATTCACGCGCCATTCAATATCACGCGTTGTCGTCCCTACTGCCTCTGATCTGGCGGACTCACTAAACACAAATACTGCGTTTGTAAATTATGTCGGAGTGTTGGAGCGTGCCCGTCTGTCCGTAAAAAAATACAAAAATACAAAAATCGTCTGGTTTGTTTAAGGAATTTGATGTATAGCATTTACTTTTATTCAAGTATGACAATTTAGTACTTTTTCCAATCAATCAATCAATCAATTTTATTTTATATAGCCCTTCTTACATCAGCTAATATCTCGAAGTGCTTTACAGAAACCCAGCCTAAAACCCCAAACAGCTAGTAATGCAGGTGTAGAAGCACGGTGGCTAGGAAAAACTCCCTAGAAAGGCCAAAACCTAGGAAGAAACCTAGAGAGGAACCAGGCTATGAGGGGTGGCCAGTCCTCTTCTGGCTGTGCCGGGTGGAGATTATAACAGAACCATGCCAAGATGTTCAAAAATGTTCATAAGTGACAAGCATGGTCAAATAATAATCAGGAATAAATCTCAGTTGGCTTTTCATAGCCGATCATTAAGAGTTGAAAACAGCAGGTCTGGGACAGGTAGGGGTTCCATAACCGCAGGCAGAACAGTTGAAACTGGAATAGCAGCAAGGCCAGGCGGACTGGGGACAGCAAGGAGTCACCACGGCCGGTAGTCCCGACGTATGGTCCTAGGGCTCAGGTCTCTCAGTTGGCTTTTCATAGCCGATCATTAAGAGTTGAAAACAGCAGGTCTGGGACAGGTAGGGGTTTCGTAACCAGCAGGCAGAACAGTTGAAACTGGAATAGCAGCAAGGCCAGGCGGACTGGGGACAGCAAGGTGTCAGCATGCCCGGTAGTCCTGACGTATGGTCCTAGGGCTCAGGTTCTCAGAGAGAAAGAGAGAACGAGAGAATTAGAGAGAGCATACTTAAATTCACACAGGACACTGGATAAGACAGGAGAAGTACTCCAGGTATAACCAACTAACCCCAGCCCCCCGACACATAAACTACTGCAGCATAAATACTGGAGGCTGAGACAGGAGCGGTCCGGAGACACTGTGGCCCCATCCGAAGAAACCCCCGGACAGGGCCAAACAGGAAGGATATAACCCCACCCACTCTGCCAAAGCACAGCCCCCCGCACCACCAGAGGGATATCCTCAACCACCAACTTACAATCCTGAGACAAGGCCGAGTATAGCCCACAGAGGTCTCCACCACAGCACAAACCAAGGGGGCGCCAACCCAGACAGGAAGATCACGTCAGTAACTCAACCCACTCAAGTGACGCACCCCTCCTAGGGACGGCATGAAAGAGCACCAGCAAGCCAGTGACTCAGCCCCTGTAACAGGGTTAGAGGCAGAGAACCCCAGTGGAGAGAGGGGAACCGGCCTGGCAGAGACAGCAAGGGCTGTTCGTTGCTCCAGAGCTTTTCCGTTCACCTTCACACTCCTGGGCCAGACTACACTCAATCATATGACCTACTGAAGAGATAAGTCTTCAGTAAAGACTTAAAGGTTGAGACCGAGTCTGCGTCTCTCACATGGGTAGGCAAACTGTTCCATAAAAATGGAGATCTATAGGAGAAAACCCTGCCTCCCGCTGTTTGCTTAGAAATTCTAGGGACAATTAGGAGGCCTGCGTCTTGTGACCGTAGCGTATGTATTGGTATGTACGGCAGGACCAACTCGGAAAGATAGGTAGGAGCAAGCCCATGTAACGCTTTATAGGTTAACAGTAAAACCTTGAAATCAGCCCTTGCCTTAACAGGAAGCCAGTGTAGGGAAGCTAGCACTGGAGTAATATGATCAAATTTCTTGGTTCTAGTCAGGATTCTAGCAGCGTATTTAGCACTAACTGAAGTTTATTTAGTGCTTTATCCGGGTAGCCGGAAAGTAGAGCATTGCAGTAGTCTAACCTAGAAGTAACAAATGCATGGATTAATTTTTCTGCATCATTTTTGGACAGAAAATTTCTGATTTTTGCAATGTTACGTAGATGGAAAAAAGCTGTCCTTGAAACAGTCTTGATATGTTCGTCAAAAGAGAGATCAAGGTCAAGAGTAACGCCGAGGTCCTTCACAGTTTTATTTGAGACGACTTTACAACCATCAAGATGAATTGTCAGATTTAACAGAAGATCTCTTTGTTTCTTGGGACCTAGAACAAGCATCTCTGTTTTGTCCGAGTTTAAAAGTAGAAAGTTTTCAGCCATCCACTTCCTTATGTCTGAAACACAGGCTTCTAGCGAGGGCAATTTTGAAATGTGAAATGTACAGCTGTGTGTCATCCGCATAGCAGTGAAAGTTAACATTATGTTTTCGAATAACATCCCCAAGAGGTAAAATATATAGTGAAAACAATAGTGGTCCTAAAACGGAACCTTGAGGAACCTTGAGGAACACCGAAATGTACAGTTGATTTGTCGGAGGACAGACCATTCACAGAGACAAACTGACAAACTGATATCTTTCCGACAGGTAAGATCTAAACCAGGCCAGAACTTGTCCGTGTAGACCAATTTGGGTTTCCAGTCTCTCCAAAAGAATGTGGTGATCGATAGTGTCAAAGGCAGCACTAAGGTCTAGTAGCACGAGGACAGATGCAGAGCCTCGGTCTGACGCCATTAAAAGGTCATTTACCACCTTCACAAGTGCAGTCTCAGTGCTATGATGGGGTCTAAAACCAGACTGAAGCATTTCGTATACATTGTTTGTCTTCAGAAAGGCAGTGAGTTGCTGCGCAACAGCTTTTTCTAAAATTTTTGAGAGGAATGGAAGATTCGATATAGGCCGATAGTTTTTTATATTTTCCGGGTCAAGGTTTGGCTTTTTCAAGAGAGGCTTTATCACTGCCACTTTTAGTGAGTTTGGTACACATCCGGTGGATAGAGAGCTGTTTATTATGTTCAACATAGGAGGGCCAAGCACAGGAAGCAGCTCCTTCAGCAGTTTAGTAGGAATAGGATCCAGTATGCAGCTTGAAGGTTTAGAGGCCATGATTATTTTCATCATTGTGTCAAGAGATATAGTACTAAAACACTTAAGTGTCTCTCCCGATCCCAGGCCCTCGCAGAGTCTGTGCAGATCCAGGACAGCTAAGCCCTGGAGGAATACGCAGATTCAAAGAGGAGTCCGTAATTTGCTTTCTAATGGTCATGATCTTTTCCTCAAAGAAGTTCATGAATTTATTACTGCTGAAGTGAAAGCCATCCTCTCTTGGGGAATGCTGCTTTTTAGTTAGCTTTGCAACAGTATCAAAAAGAAATTTTGGATTGTTCTTATTTTCCTCGATTAAGTTGGAAAAGTAGGATGATCGAGCAGCAGTGAGGGCTCTTCGGTACTGCACGGTACTGTCTTTCCAAGCTAGTCGGAAGACTTCCAGTTTGGTGTGGCGCCATTTCCGTTCCAATTTCCTGGAAGCTTGCTTCAAAGCTCGGGTATTTTCTGTATACCAGGGAGCTAGTTTCTTATGACAAATGTTTTTCGTTTTTAGGGGTGCAACTGCATCTAGGGTATTGCGCAAGGTTAAATTGAGTTCCTCAGTTAAGTGGTTAACTGATTTTTGTCCTCTGACGTCCTTGGGTAGGCAGAAGGAGTCTGGAAGGGCATCAAGGAATTTTTGTGTTGTCTGAGAATTTATAGCACGACTTTTGATGCTCCTTGGTTGGGGTCTGAGCAGATTATTTGTTACGATTGCAAACGTAATAAAATGGTGGTCCGATAGTCCAGGATTTTGTGGAAAAACATTAAGATCTACAACATTTATTCCATGGGACAAAACTAGGTCCAGAGTATGACTGTGGCAGTGAGTAGGTCCAGAGACATGTTGGACAAAACCCACTGAGTCGATGATGGCT
Source organism: Coregonus clupeaformis (assembly GCF_020615455.1). Classification (NCBI taxonomy): domain Eukaryota; kingdom Metazoa; phylum Chordata; class Actinopteri; order Salmoniformes; family Salmonidae; genus Coregonus; species Coregonus clupeaformis. Next base: position 45,625,124 of record NC_059217.1, read on the forward strand.
CCGAAAGACTTTTGGAGTGGGTCTGTGGACTTCTCCATGTGAATATTAAAATCACCAAAAATTAGAATATGATCTGCTATGACTACAAGGTCTGATAGGAATTCAGGAAACTCAGAGAGGAACGCTGTATATGGCCCAGGAGGCCTGTAAACAGTAGCTATAAAAAGTGATTGAGTAGGCTGCATAGATTTCATGACTAGAAGCTCAAAAGACGAAAACGCCATTTTTTTTGTAAATTGAAATTTGCTATCGTAAATGTTAGCAACACCTCCGCCTTTGCGGGATGCACGGGAATATGGTCACTAGTGTAACCAGGAGGTGAGGCCTCATTTAACACAGCAAATTCATCAGGCTTAAGCCATGTTTCAGTCAGGCCAATCACATCAAGATTATGATCAGTGATTAGTTCATTGACTATGACTGCCTTTGAAGTGAGGGATCTAACATTAAGTAACCCTATTTTGAGATGTGAGGTATCACGATCTCTTTCAATAATGGCAGGAATGGAGGAGGTCTTTATCCTAATAAGATTGCTAAGGTGAACACCGCCATGTTTAGTTTTGCCCAACCTAGGTCGAGGCACAGACACAGTCTCAATGGGTATGGCTGAGCTGACTACACTGACTGTGCTATTGGCAGACTCCACTAAGCTGGCAGGTTGGCTAACAGCCTGCTGCCTGGCCTGCACCCTATTTCACTGTGGGGCTAGAGGAGTTAGAGCCCTATCTATGTTGGTAGATAAGATGAGAGCACCCCTCCAGCTAGGATGGAGTCCGTCCCTCATCAGCAGGTCAGGCTTGGTCCTGTTTGTGGGTGAGTCCCAGAAAGAGGGCCAATTATCTACAAATTCTATCTTTTGGGAGGGGCAGAAAACAGTTTTCAACCAGCGATTGAGTGCTGAGACTCTGCTGTAGAGCTCGTCACTCCCCCTAACTGGGAGGGGGCCAGAGACAATTACTCGATGCCGACACATCTTTCTAGCTAATTTACACGCTGAAGCTATGTTGCACTTGGTGACCTCTGACTGTTTCATCCTAACATCGTTGGTGCCGACGTGGATAACAATATCTCTATACTCTCTACACTCGCCAGTTTTAGCTTTAGCCAGCACCATCTTTAGATTAGCCTTAACGTCGGTAGCCCTGCCCCCTGGTAAACAGTGTATGATCGCTGGGTGATTCGTTTTAAGTCTAATACTGCGGGTAATGGAGTCGCCAATGACTAGGGTTTTCAATTTGTCAGAGCTAATGGTGGGAGCCTTCGACGTCTCAGACCCCGTAACGGGAGGAGTAGAGACAAGAGAAGACTCAGACTCAGACTCCGACTCGCTACATAATGGGGAAAACCGGTTGAAAGTTTCTGTCGGCTGAATGAGCGACACCGGTTGATCATTCCAACAGTATTTCCCTCCAGAAGCCATGAGAAAGTTGTCCGGCTGCGGGGACTGTGCGGGGGATTTATACTAACGTTACTATCTGTACTTACTGGTGGCACAGACGCTGTTTCTTCCTTTCCTACACTGAAATTACCCTTGCCTAACGATTGCGTCTGAAGCTGGGCTTGTAGCACAGCTATTCTCGCCGTAAGGCGATCGTTCTCCTGTATATTATGAGTACAGCGACTGCAATTAGAAGACATCATGTTAATGTTACTACTTAGCTTCGGCTGTTGAAGATGTTGACGAACCATGTCCAGATAAAGCGTCCGGAGTGAAAAAGTTGAATGAGGGAAAAAAGTTGCGATGGAAAAAAGGAAAAATAAAGTAAAGTTGGCAGCAAAAACGCACAGGAAAATGACTCTTCTGTCTCGGGATAAAACGTCCGGGGTGAAAAAGTTTAACGAAAAAAGATGAGTGAAGACAAAACTAAAAAGTTGGTAAATTTGTTGAACACAGAGATTGATTAAACGTTTATTAAAAGTAAAACGTGAATAGTTTGGCAGGTAGCCAAGTAGCAGCAAACAGCACAGCAGCACGGAGACAATGCGGAAGCGAGAAACAAGAGGGCGTCAACTTACTAACCAATTCCACCACTACATTTAAAACCAGATACTTTACTAGTATTATATTTTAGTAGTATACTAAAGTCTCTGGAGGGTTAGTAGCCGTTCTATGGCTCCTGACCAATTGTGTTATTTTGTGTATTATTTTGCGCTGATCTTAACATTATTTGTACGTAATGTTTCCGCCATCATTTACTATGACCGAAAAGAGCTTCTGGACATCTGAACAGCCATCATTAACCTCCATTTGGACGAGGACTTCTACTTCAATGAGTCGGAGGTGAAAGACATAATGATTATCGCAGACTAGGCCCAAATCCCCGACGCTGGAAGAAGGAGAAGACGGCGCTATAGAGGCCGGCGTGTATCTGACAAGACTACGTCGGAGATAAATCGCCTCTACCCTCCGTTCTATTGGCGAACGTGCAATCACTGGAGAATAAACTGGATGAGCTTTGTTCGAGACGATCCTATCAACGTGATCTGAAGAACTGTAATGTTTCTCCGAGTCGTGGCTGAACAAGGACATGGTAAATATAAATCTAGCTGGTTTTTCTATACATCGGCAGGACAGAACGGCTGCGTCGGGGGAAGCTCAGGGGAGGAGGTGTGTGTCTCTGTTAACAACAGCTGGTGCGCCATCTCTAATATTAAGGAAGTCTCGAGGTTCTGCTCGCCTGAGTTAGACTACCTCATGATAAGCTGTAGACCACACTATTTACCAAGAGAGTTTTCATCTATATTTTTCGTAGGTGTCTGTTTACCACCACAAACCGATACAGCACTCAACGAGCTGTATATGGCCGTTAGCAAACAAGAAAACGCTCACCCAGAGGCGGCGCTCCTAGTGGCCAGTGACTTTAATGCAAGAAGACTTAAATCCGTTTGACCTAATTTGTGTATTGTACAGTATATAGCCAAGTTATCGTTACTCATTGTGGATGTGTTATTACTTATCAGTACTGGTATCCTGTGTATTGTACAGTATATAGCCAAGTTATCGTTACTCATTGTGGATGTATTCCTTGTGTTCTTTTTATAAAATTATTTCTCTTTGTCTCTCTGCATCGTTGGGAAGGGCCCGTTAGTAAGCATTTCACTGTTAGTCTACAACTGTTATTTACCAAGCATGTGACAAATATCATTTGATTTATTTTACTGGGTGACTTTTACTTGAGTCATTTTCTATTAAGGTATCTTTATTTTTACTCTAGTATGACAATACAGTACTTTTTCTACCGGTGGTGTGTGTGTTATTGGTCCTCACAACATAGGAAACGTGTGTATGTGTGTGTCGTAGTGTGTGTGTGTTTTATCGTAGTGTGTGTGTGTGTGTGTGTGTGTCGTAGTGTGTGTGTGTGTGTTTTATCGTAGTGTGTGTGTGTGTGTGTGTCGTAGTGTGTGTGTTTTATCGTAGTGTGTGTGTGTGTGTGTGTGTGTCGTAGTGTGTGTGTGTGTGTGTCGTAGTGTGTGTGTGTGTTTTATCGTAGTGGGTGTGTGTGTGTCGTAGTGTGTGTGTGTGTTTTATCGTAGTGTGTGTGTGTGTGTGTGTGTGTGTCGTAGTGTGTGTGTGTTTTATCGTAGTGTGTGTGTGTGTGTGTGTGTGTGTCGTAGTGTGTGTGTGTTTTATCGTAGTGTGTGTGTGTTTTATCGTAGTGTGTGTGTGTGTGTCGTAGTGTGTGTGTGTGTGTGTGTCGTAGTGTGTGTGTGTGTGTTGTAGTGTGTGTGTTGTAGTGTGTGTGTGTTTTATCGTAGTGTGTGTGTGTGTGTGTGTCGTAGTGTGTGTGTGTGTGTGTGTCGTAGTGTGTGTGTGTTTTATCGTAGTGTGTGTGTGTTTTATCGTAGTGTGTGTGTGTGTGTGTGTGTGTCGTAGTGTGTGTGTGTTTTATCGTAGTGTGTGTGTGTGTCGTAGTGTGTGTTATCACCTGTGTCTCAGGTCCCTGATCTCTACATTGAGGAAGGGCAGGAAGAGGTTCCCACAGAAGGGACAGGTGGTGTTGAGGTTAGAGTCATCAGCCGTCCATCCCGCCATGATCTCCTCATCGTACACCAGACAGTCACACGTCTTACAGCGACAGCAGCTGGACATCAACACCTGGAGACATAGACCCAGGCACAGGATTGACTGATGGACATCAACACCTAGAGACATAGACCCAGGAACAGGATTGACTGATGGACATCAACACCTAGAGACATAGACCCAGGAACAGGATTGACTGATGGACATCAACACCTGGAGACATAGACCCAGGAACAGGATTGACTGATGGACATCAACACCTAGAGACATAGACCCAGGAACAGGATTGACTGATGGACATCAACACCTAGAGACATAGACCCAGGAACAGGATTGACTGATGGACATCAACACCTAGAGACATAGACCCAGGAACAGGATTGGAAACAACTAGACAAAGACAACATTAAGTACCAGTAGACATGAGAAACGTGGACCAACACAACCAGGAACTGTAGACATCAGATGAATGTGTTTGTCCTACATGCTTTCAAGTCTGCACATCAAGACTCAGACTCCTGAGTCACTCAACAACTCACAATAGAACCAGGAAGAAACTGAGTCGCCAAACAGACTACCAGTCATAGACAGACAGAGAGAGAAGACAGACTCACCTCAGTAGTGTAGTGGTGACTGAGGTGGAAGAGGCTATAACAGGCTATAACAGGCTATAACAGGCTATAACAGGCTTATAACAGGCTATAACAGGATATAACAGGCTTATAACAGGCTATAACAGGCTTATAACAGGCTATAACAGGCTATAACAGGCTATAACTCTGACCTCAGTAGTGTAGTGGTGACGGAGGTGGAAGCAGCTATAACAGGCTATAACAGGCTATAACAGGCTATAACAGGCTATAACAGGCTATAACAGGCTATAACTCTGACCTCAGTAGTGTAGTGGTGACGGAGGTGGAAGCAGCTATAACAGGCTATAACAGGCTATAACAGGCTATAACAGGATGTAACTCTGACCTCAGTAGTGTAGTGGTGACAGAGGTGGAAGCCGCTATAACAGGCTATAACAGGCTATAACAGGCTATAACTCTGACCTCAGTAGTGTAGTGGTGACGGAGGTGGAAGCAGCTATAACAGGCTATAACAGGCTATAACAGGCTATAACAGGCTTATAACAGGCTATAACAGGCTATAACTCTGACCTCAGTAGTGTAGTGGTGACGGAGGTGGAAGCAGCTATAACAGGCTATAACAGGCTATAACAGGCTATAACAGGCTATAACAGGCTATAACAGGCTATAACAGGCTATAACTCTGACCTCAGTAGTGTAGTGGTGACAGAGGTGGAAGCAGCTATAACAGGCTATAACAGGCTATAACTCTGACCTCAGTAGTGTAGTGGTGACTGAGGTGGAAGAGACAGGCTATAACAGGCTATAACAGGCTATAACTCTGACCTCAGTAGTGTAGTGTTGACGGAGGTGGAAGCAGCTATAACAGGCTATAACAGGCTATAACAGGCTATAACAGGCTATAACTCTGACCTCAGTAGTGTAGTGGTGACTGAGGTGGAAGAGGCTATAACAGGCTATAACAGGATATAACTCTGACCTCAGTAGTGTAGTGGTGACGGAGGTGGAAGAGGCTATAACAGGCTATAACAGGCTATAACAGGCTATAACTCTGACCTCAGTAGTGTAGTGGTGACGGAGGTGGAAGAGGCTATAACAGGCTATAACAGGCTATAACAGGCTATAACTCTGACCTCAGTAGTGTAGTGGTGACGGAGGTGGAAGCAGCTATAACAGGCTATAACAGGCTATAACAGGCTATAACTCTGACCTCAGTAGTGTAGTGGTGACTGAGGTGGAAGAGGCTATAACAGGCTATAACAGGATATAACTCTGACCTCAGTAGTGTAGTGGTGACGGAGGTGGAAGAGGCTATAACAGGCTATAACAGGCTATAACAGGCTATAACTCTGACCTCAGTAGTGTAGTGGTGACGGAGGTGGAAGAGGCTATAACAGGCTATAACAGGCTATAACAGGCTATAACTCTGACCTCAGTAGTGTAGTGGTGACGGAGGTGGAAGCAGCTATAACAGGCTATAACAGGCTATAACAGGATATAACTCTGACCTCAGTAGTGTAGTGGTGACGGAGGTGGAAGAGGCTATAACAGGCTATAACAGGCTATAACTCTGACCTCAGTAGTGTAGTGGTGACTGAGGTGGAAGAGGCTATAACAGGCTATAACAGGCTATAACTCTGACCTCAGTAGTGTAGTGGTGACGGAGGTGGAAGCAGCTATAACAGGCTATAACAGGATGTAACAGGATATAACAGGCTATAACTCTGACCTCAGTAGTGTAGTGGTGACGGAGGTGGAAGAGGCTATAACAGGCTATAACAGGATATAACAGGCTATAACTCTGACCTCAGTAGTGTAGTGGTGACGGAGGTGGAAGCAGCTATAACAGGCTATAACAGGCTATAACAGGCTATAACAGGATATAACTCTGACCTCAGTAGTGTAGTGGTGACTGAGGTGGAAGAGGCTATAACAGGCTATAACAGGCTATAACAGGCTATATAAGGCTATAACTCTGACCTCAGTAGTGTAGTGGTGACGGAGGTGGAAGAGGCTATAACAGGCTATAACAGGCTATAACAGGCTATAACAGGCTATAACAGGCTATAACTCTGACCTCAATAGTGTAGTGGTGACGGAGGTGGAAGCAGCTATAACAGGCTATAACAGGCTATAACAGGATATAACAGGCTATAACTCTGACCTCAGTAGTGTAGTGGTGACGGAGGTGGAAGCAGCTATAACAGGCTATAACAGGCTATAACAGGCTATAACAGGATATAACTCTGACCTCAGTAGTGTAGTGGTGACTGAGGTGGAAGAGGCTATAACAGGCTATAACAGGCTATAACAGGCTATATAAGGCTATAACTCTGACCTCAGTAGTGTAGTGGTGACGGAGGTGGAAGAGGCTATAACAGGCTATAACAGGCTATAACAGGCTATAACAGGCTATAACAGGCTATAACTCTGACCTCAGTAGTGTAGTGGTGACGGAGGTGGAAGCAGCTATAACAGGCTATAACAGGCTATAACAGGCTATAACAGGCTATAACTCTGACCTCAGTAGTGTAGTGGTGACGGAGGTGGAAGAGGCTATAACAGGCTATAACAGGCTATAACAGGCTATAACTCTGACCTCAGTAGTGTAGTGGTGACTGAGGTGGAAGAGGCTATAACAGGCTATAACAGGCTATAACAGGCTATAACTCTGACCTCAGTAGTGTAGTGGTGACGGAGGTGGAAGAGGCTATAACAGGCTATAACAGGCTATAACAGGCTATAACAGGCTATAACTCTGACCTCAGTAGTGTAGTGGTGACGGAGGTGGAAGCAGCTATAACAGGCTATAACAGGCTATAACAGGCTATAACAGGCTATAACTCTGACCTCAGTAGTGTAGTGGTGACGGAGGTGGAAGAGGCTATAACAGGCTATAACAGGATATAACAGGCTATAACAGGCTATAACAGGATATAACAGGATATAACTCTGACCTCAGTAGTGTAGTGGTGACGGAGGTGGAAGAGGCTATAACAGGCTATAACAGGATATAACTCTGACCTCAGTAGTGTAGTGGTGACGGAGGTGGAAGCGTGAGGCATCAGGAGAAGAGTCTGGAGTCTCGGGAGCTCTAGAAGGAGGAGCCAAACCACCTGGAATAATAGAACAGGACATGTCAGACATACCATCAGCCTCTCACATATAGTACAGAAATACATAGTTACCATCAGCCCATCACATATAGTACAGAAATACATAGTTACCATCGGCCCATCACATATAGTACAGAAATACATAGTTACCATCAGCCCATCACATATAGTACAGAAATACATAGTTACCATCAGCCCATCATATATAGTACAGAAATACATAGTTACCATCAGCCCATCACATATAGCACAGAAATACATAGTTACCATCAGCCCATCACATATAGCACAGAAATACATAGTTACCATCAGCCTATCACATATAGTACAGAAATACATAGTTACCATCAGCCCATCACATATAGTACAGAAATACATAGTTACCATCAGCCCATCACATATAGTACAGAAATACATAGTTACCATCAGCCCATCACATATAGCACAGAAATACATAGTTACCATCAGCCCATCACATATAGTACAGAAATACATAGTTACCATCAGCCTATCACATATAGTACAGAAATACATAGTTACCATCAGCCTATCACATATAGTACAGAAATACATAGTTACCATCAGCCCATCACATATAGTACAGAAATACATAGTTACCATCAGCCCATCACATATAGTACAGAAATACATAGTTACCATCAGCCCATCACATATAGTACAGAAATACATAGTTACCATCAGCCCATGAATATAACTACTTCCAGAAATGCAGTTGTGGTGATTTCACTTGAATACTTTTGGCCGATTGCATTTATTTGATCGTTAAATAATACACGGCAAAAAGCTATTAACGATAACAACAACGTTTTTACTTATTTATGACTGTTGACGTCTGTTGACGTCTGTTGACTACTGTTGACATCTGTTGACGTCTGTTGACGTCTGTTGACGTCTGTTGACGTCTGTTGACGTCTGTTGACTACTGTTGACGTCTGTTGACTACTGTTGACGTCTGTTGACTACTGTTGACGTCTGTTGACTACTGTTGACTACTGTTGACTACTGTTGACGTCTGTTGACTACTGTTGACGTCTGTTGACTACTGTTGACGTCTGTTGACGTCTGTTGACTACTGTTGACTACTGTTGACGTCTGTTGACTACTGTTGACTACTGTTGACTACTTCTTTATTACTGGGGGATGGGTCACAGAGTGACTGAGGAGGATGTGAAGGAACAGGTTGCCATTCCCTTGAACCAGTAATCAGTGGACTGTTTCTTCTGTACAGGGGGTTCTGGTGTGAACCCGTGTGCCTGAGTCAGTCAGTCTGTCTGCTAGCCTCGTTTCACCCAGCCCCAAAACTCTACAACCCCCTGTCTGCTAGCCTCGTTTCACCCAGCCCCAAAACCCTACAACCCCCTGTCTGCTAGCCTCGTTTCACCCAGCCCCAAAACCCTACAACCCCCTGTCTGCTAGCCTCGTTTCACCCAGCCCCAAAACCCTACAACCCCCTGTCTGCTAGCCTCGTTTCACCCAGCCCCAAAACTCTACAACCCCCTGTCTGCTAGCCTCGTTTCACCCAGCCCCAAAACCCTACAACCCCCTGTCTGCTAGCCTCGTTTCACCCAGCCCCAAAACCCTACAACCCCCTGTCTGCTAGCCTCGTTTCACCCAGCCCCAAAACCCTACAACCCCCTGTCTGCTAGCCTCGTTTCACCCAGCCCCAAAACTCTACAACCCCCTGTCTGCTAGCCTCGTTTCACCCAGCCCCAAAACCCTACAACCCCCTGTCTGCTAGCCTCGTTTCACCCAGCCCCAAAACCCTACAACCCCCTGTCTGCTAGCCTCGCTTCACCCAGCCCCAAAACCCTACAACCCCCTGTCTGCTAGCCTCGTTTCACCCAGCCCCAAAACCCTACAACCCCCTGTCTGCTAGCCTCGTTTCACCCAGCCCCAAACCCTACAACCCCCTGTCTGCTAGCCTCGTTTCACCCAGCCAACCCCCTGTCTGCTAGCCTCGTTTCACCCAGCCCCAAAACCCTACAACCCCCTGTCTGCTAGCCTCGCTTTCACCCAGCCCCAAAACCCTACAACCCCCTGTCTGCTAGCCTCGTTTCACCCAGCCAACCCCCTGTCTGCTAGCCTCGTTTCACCCAGCCAACCCCCTGTCTGCTAGCCTCGTTTCACCCAGCCCCAACCACCCCTGTCTGCTAGCCTCGTTTCACCCAGCCAACCCCCTGTCTGCTAGCCTCGTTTCACCCAGCCAACCCCCTGTCTGCTAGCCTCGTTTCACCCAGCCAACCCCCTGTCTGCTAGCCTCGTTTCACCCAGCCCCAAACAACCCCCTGTCTGCTAGCCTCGTTTCACCCAGCCAACCCCCTGTCTGCTAGCCTCGTTTCACCCAGCCAACCCCCTGTCTGCTAGCCTCGTTTCACCCAGCCAACCCCCTGTCTGCTAGCCTCGTTTCACCCAGCCAACCCCCTGTCTGCTAGCCTCGTTTCACCCAGCCAACCCCCCTGTCTGCTAGCCTCGTTTCACCCAGCCAACCCCCTGTCTGCTAGCCTCGTTTCACCCAGCCAACCCCCTGTCTGCTAGCCTCGTTTCACCCAGCCAACCCCCTGTCTGCTAGCCTCGTTTCACCCAGCCAACCCCCTGTCTGCTAGCCTCGTTTCACCCTACAACCCCCTGTCTGCTAGCCTCGTTTCACCCAGCCAACCCCCTGTCTGCTAGCCTCGTTTCACCCAGCCAACCCCCTGTCTGCTAGCCTCGTTTCACCCAGCCAACCCCCTGTCTGCTAGCCTCGTTTCACCCAGCCAACCCCCTGTCTGCTAGCCTCGCTTTCACCCAGCCAACCCCCTGTCTGCTAGCCTCGTTTCACCCAGCCAACCCCCTGTCTGCTAGCCTCGTTTCACCCAGCCAACCCCCTGTCTGCTAGCCTCGTTTCACCCAGCCAACCCCCTGTCTGCTAGCCTCGTTTCACCCAGCCAACCCCCTGTCTGCTAGCCTCGTTTCACCCAGCCAACCCCCTGTCTGCTAGCCTCGTTTCACCCAGCCAACCCCCTGTCTGCTAGCCTCGTTTCACCCAGCCAACCCCCTGTCTGCTAGCCTCGTTTCACCCTACAACCCCCCTGTCTGCTAGCCTCGTTTCACCCTACAACCCCCTGTCTGCTAGCCTCGTTTCACCCAGCCAACCCCCTGTCTGCTAGCCTCGTTTCACCCTACAACCCCCTGTCTGCTAGCCTCGTTTCACCCAGCCAACCCCCTGTCTGCTAGCCTCGTTTCACCCAGCCAACCCCCTGTCTGCTAGCCTCGTTTCACCCAGCCAACCCCTGTCTGCTAGCCTCGTTTCACCCAGCCAACCCCCTGTCTGCTAGCCTCGCTTTCACCCAGCCAACCCCCTGTCTGCTAGCCTCGTTTCACCCAGCCAACCCCCTGTCTGCTAGCCTCGTTTCACCCAGCCAACCCCCTGTCTGCTAGCCTCGTTTCACCCAGCCCCAAAACCCTACAACCCCCTGTCTGCTAGCCTCGTTTCACCCAGCCCCAAAACCCTACAACCCCCTGTCTGCTAGCCTCGTTTCACCCAGCCAACCCCCTGTCTGCTAGCCTCGTTTCACCCAGCCAACCCCCTGTCTGCTAGCCTCGTTTCACCCAGCCAACCCCCTGTCTGCTAGCCTCGTTTCACCCTACAACCCCCTGTCTGCTAGCCTCGTTTCACCCAGCCAACCCCCTGTCTGCTAGCCTCGCTTTCACCCAGCCAACCCCCTGTCTGCTAGCCTCGTTTCACCCAGCCAACCCCCTGTCTGCTAGCCTCGTTTCACCCAGCCAACCCCTGTCTGCTAGCCTCGTTTCACCCAGCCAACCCCCTGTCTGCTAGCCTCGTTTCACCCAGCCAACCCCCTGTCTGCTAGCCTCGTTTCACCCAGCCAACCCCTGTCTGCTAGCCTCGTTTCACCCAGCCAACCCCCTGTCTGCTAGCCTCGTTTCACCCAGCCAACCCCCTGTCTGCTAGCCTCGTTTCACCCAGCCAACCCCTGTCTGCTAGCCTCGCTTTCACCCAGCCAACCCCCTGTCTGCTAGCCTCGCTTTCACCCAGCCAACCCCCTGTCTGCTAGCCTCGTTTCACCCAGCCAACCCCCTGTCTGCTAGCCTCGTTTCACCCAGCCAACCCCCTGTCTGCTAGCCTCGTTTCACCCAGCCCCAAAACCCTACACCACTAAGTCATCTTCCTCTTACTGACTTACTACATTTAGATCACAAATAACTATTCTGCTGCGTAACCAATGTAGAACTTCAACAATAAATACTTTACTGGCACGACTCTACAAAACATTAAAAACACTCAAAAGTTTCATCATTCAATTCCTTCCCATACGAAAAAAGATTGCAGTCAGAATGCATTATAACCGCAGCATGCTGCAAAGACTGTGTACTTTTTGCAGTATAACGGCAGTTATTCTGCAATTACCACGTCCAGAATACCACAGTCAGCTGCACTTTTACTGCAGTTTCAAAACTGCAATCTTTTTTTGTAAGGGTTCTACTTTTTCTGAAACAGTTTTTTTTTTTAAAGTATTACAAAAAATATTTTTTTCATTTTTTGTAATTGATGTTGAATATTATATAACATTCTTGAAATTGTTCCAATAATAATACGTTATAAAATGACTATTTTAGGAGGAGGAATTAACCATTTACATTCTGCTAACTTATGTCAAACGGAAAAGCCGCTGAAACTAGCAAACTAGCAAACTAGGGCCCAGAGTGAGAATGATGAGAGACTACTTTACGCACTAGAGAAGGAGTTGTGGCGGAACACCTTGCAGGGCGAGGTGGGGCTCTGAGAGGCGAGGCGTCCCTGGGCTGGGCTCCTCCTCAGGCCCGTGATGCTGCCGTGCTGGGGAGAGGCGTAGGAGGTGAAACCTTCAGGGTCAAGGACAGAGCACTCCTCCAACAGAGAGGTGCATTCTGGGTCCACTGAGGTCATTGATGACACGCTGATCTGGTCACAGTTCACATCCTGTGGGAGAGGAGTGTTACTTTTCAAATGGTGCACTTGAATGGTAAATTGCCAAAATGGCATCTTGACAATTGATCAGGTTTCAACAAATAACCTGCGCACTGCAATTTACTTTTATTAAAGGTAACTTCAGATTGAGCTGACGTCTGCAGCATTGAGGGAATGTGATCTTGGTGAACATAACATGCCTTTTAATGTATATTGCTGTGCACATGTCATTAATCTGCGTTGGATCCCGGGCCAATGTCTTCCATTAGAGTGATGGTTTTACAAACCTGTGAGAGAGATGTCTGTGACGACAGGCGGGAGTAGAGCCTGCTGGCCTTCTCAGCCACCCCCTTCCCTGCTGACAGGAAGCTGCTCTTAACCATGTCCAGACTAAGAGACGGGGTGAGGAGGGAGTCCATGGAGAAGGGTGAGGAGGGGGAGACCAGGGAGGAAGGACGGAGACGTTCTTTGGGCCTGGAGAAGGGTGAGGAGGGAGTAGGGGAGGAGGGGGAGACCAGGGAGGAAGGACGGAGACGTTCTTTGGGCCTGGAGAAGGGTGAGGAGGGAGTAGGGGAGGAGGGGGAGACCAGGGAGGAAGGACGGAGACGTTCTTTGGGCCTGGAGAAGGGGAGGTGTGAGTTGGCACGAAGCAGGGGAGGAGGGGGTCGGGGGTCGGTGCAGGGGGAGTGGGTCAGGCTGAGGGGCCGAGGCCGGCGGGAGGAGTGTTGAGACGGGGTGGAGGAGGCGTGGACTAGGGGGCTGGATGGGTTCTGAAGGTCCATGCTGGTGGTCCTGCTGCTCAGAGGGCTTGTGGCCTTCATGTACATCTCTATCTCAGCTGCTAGATCCCGACGGGCTGTGGAGGCACTGCTACTGTCCCCGTCAACCTCTGTCTCCATCTCAGCTGCTATCAGGGACAGAGGGTCAAAGCCAGTCTCAACGATACCTGTCCTCTTCACGGCACCACTACTGTTTCTTACACTGCAATCTGCAGCCCCGGCCCCGTCTCCACTAACACTGCAATCTGCAGCCCCGGCCCCGTCTCCACCACTCCTCGTTTCCACCTCCATGGCAGGCGTCTGTCTGTCCTTACTGCCTTCTCCCAATCTCTCCAGGTCCTGGGTAGGAGCAGCATGACTGGCCTCAGCCTTCCCTGGTCTGCAGTTCGGAGGAGGGGGGCGTTTTGGAGCCGGGCCACGGACCTGCTTGGTGGTGGAGGTGAAGTTGAGTGTGACGGTCCTGAGAGTCCCCTGTCCTCCGGTCAGGTCCAGGGAGTTGGGCCTCAGCCTCCGGTTCTTTGGTCTGGTACCACCGGGGTCCTGACTCATAGGACCTAAAGACACAACAGTTGGTAAGTCAGATGATAGCTGATCTACAGCCCTTTTCAAAACCTCTCCACAGGGACACCCAGCCAGAACTAATTCAACAAAAAACTGAACCAGCTGATTCAAGTAGTCAAGGGGTTGGGGATTAGTTGACAACACAGGTGGCACCTTAACTGGGGAGGACGGGCTCATGGTAATGGCTGGAACGGAATCAGTGGAATCCAACACATCAAACACATGGTTTCCATGGTGATACCGTTCCATTCACTCCGTTCCAGACATTACTATGAGCCCGTCCTCACTCCGTTCCAGACATTACTATGAGCCCGTCCTCCCTCCGCTCCAGACATTACTATGAGCCCGTCCTCCCTCCGCTCCAGACATTACTATGAGCCCGTCCTCACTCCGCTCCAGACATTACTATGAGCCCGTCCTCCCTCCGTTCCAGACATTACTATGAGCCCGTCCTCCCTCCGTTCCAGACATAACTATGAGCCCGTCCTCCCCAGGCCACCTGTGTTGTCAACTCTTTTTGTGAGAAGTGTTGACATGCTGAATCGGACACCCATGCATACCCCACAAGCCATACCACCAGAGGTCTCTTCACAATAAGTTCAGAACAGACTATGGGAGGTGCACAGTACTACATAGAGCCATGACTACATGGAACTCTATTCCACATCAGGTAACTCATGCCAGCAGTAAAATCAGATTTAAAAAACAGGTAAAAATACACCTTATGGAACAGCGGGGACTGTGAAGGGACACACACACGATAACATACGCACTCTACACACACGTACACATGGATTTTGTGTTGTAGATATGTGGTAGTAGAGTAGTGGCCTGAGGGAACACACTTAATGTGTTGTGAAAAGTGTTATGAAATGTAATGTCATGTAATATTTGTAATTGTAGAATGTATAACTGCCTTAATGTTGCTGGACCCCAGGAAGAGTAGCTGCTGCCTTGGCAGGAACTAATGGGGATCCATAATAAACCCCAGGAAGAGTAGCTGCTGCCTTGGCAGGAACTAATGGGGATCCATAATAAACCCCAGGAAGAGTAGCTGCTGCCTTGGCAGGAACTAATGGGGATCCATAATAAACCCCAGGAAGAGTAGCTGCTGCCTTGGCAGGAACTAATGGGGATCCATAATCAACCCCAGGAAGAGTAGCTGCTGCCTTGGCAGGAACTAATGGGGATCCATAATAAACCCCAGGAAGAGTAGCTGCTGCCTTGGCAGGAACTAATGGGGATCCATAATAAACCCCAGGAAGAGTAGCTGCTGCCTTGGCAGGAACTAATGGGGATCCATAATAAACCCCAGGAAGAGTAGCTGCTGCCTTGGCAGGAACTAATGGGGATCCATAATAAACCCCAGGAAGAGTAGCTGCTGCCTTGGCAGGAACTAATGGGGATCCATAATAAACCCCAGGAAGAGCAGCTGCTGCCTTGACAGGAACTAATGGGGATCCATAATAAACCCCAGGAAGAGTAGCTGCTGCCTTGGCAGGAACTAATGGGGATCCATAATAAACCCCAGGAAGAGTAGCTGCTGCCTTGGCAGGAACTAATGGGGATCCATAATAAACCCCAGGAAGAGTAGCTGCTGCCTTAGCAGGAACTAATGGGGATCCATAATAAATACTATTCAAATTCAAACATTGTTTTTGTCAAAAGTCCCATAGGAGAGGTTTGAACAAAGCTAATTTATGCCATGAAGTTAGTTCAGTTAAACTAGAAATAATAGCGGTCCTAGAATCGATCCCAGTGGAACGTTTAATCTCAAGAGGGGAGGAGATAAGATAGGTCTATATCTAAAAAAAAAATCTCTGAAAGTTCTACTTCAAACTCAATAACAAAACTAAATCATAAAACAGATTGAAAAACAACAGAGCAGAACAGAAATCAGGAAAAAAGAGTAGACACACTGTGCTGACATTTACATTTTAGCAGACGCTCTAATCCAGAGCAATTAGGGTTAAGTGCCTTGCTCAAGGGCACAGACAGATTTTTCACCTAGTCGGCTCGGGGATTAGAACCAGCGATCTTTCGGTTACTGGCACAACGCTCTTAACCACTAAGCTACCTGCCTGCCGACATCTACGGCAGAGGATTCATTTCACTCTGTCAATAACTGGTTATTTTATTCTGCCCTTAGAGACCAGGAAGGAGTTTTTACCTCATTGCTCAGATTAGTAGAATAACTGGAATATAAAATGTAACACATTTCGATATAAATAATAAAGTAATTATTTTGAGCTGTATTAACCAGCCCACTACGGTGCAGGGTTGGGGACAATTCCATTTCAATTCAGTCAATTCAGGAAGTACACTGACATTACAATTATCTTGAAATGTTTTCCAATGAGGGCATTTTGGAATTAGAATTTGGAATTAGAACGGTAATGGTATGGACCATTCGGTTAGAACGGTAATGGTATGGACCATTCGGTTAGAACGGTAATGGTATGGACCATTCGGTTAGAACGGTAATGGTATGGACCATTCGGTTAGAACGGTAATGGTATGGACCATTCGGTTAGAACGGTAATGGTATGGACCATTCGGTTAGAACGGTAATGGTATGGACCATTCGGTGGTGTCTTGAGTAGTATACATGTTTAAACTCACAAGACTCCCTCTCTCCCTTCTCCTTCTCCACCGGTGTTCTATCACTTCCCACCATCATCTTCTCCTCCTCCTTGGACAGAGAGTCATAGCCTTGGTCTGACTGGCCACCTGAAAAAGACAGACAGACACCGAGTGTACAAAACATTAAGAACACCTTCCTAATATTGAGTTGCATCAGGGCATGGACTCTACAAGGTGTCGAACGCTTTCCACAGGGATGCTGGCCCATGTTGACTCCAATGCTTTTTTTTTTTTTTTTGTCATTTAGCAGACGCTCTTATCCAGAGCGACTTACATGAGCAATTAGGGTTAAGTGCCTTGCTCAAGGGCACATCGACAGATCTTTCACCTAGTCGGCTCGGGGATTAGAACCAGCGACCTTTCGGTTACTGGCACAACGCTCTTATCCACTAAGCTACCTGCCGCCCCACAGTGGTGTCAAGTTGGCTGGATGTCCTTTTGGGTGGTGGACCATTCTTGATGATACACCACGGGAAACTGTTCACAAACCGGTCTACCTGGCACCTACTACCATACCTTGTTCAAAGGCACTTAAATCTTTTGTCTATTCACCCTCTGAATGGCACACACACACAATCCATGTCTCAATTGTCTCAAGGCTTAAAAATCCTTCTTTAACCTGTCTCCTCCACTTCACCTACACTGATTGAAGTGGATGTAACAGGTGACATCAATAAGGGATCATAGCTTTCACCTGATTTCACTTGGTCAGTCTATGTCATGGAAAGTTCCTAATGTTTTGTACACTCAGTTCAGTATGTTTCAAGCTTCAAGTTTATTTTATTTTTTATTTTATAGAACAACATTAAGAAACAAGCCTGTATTAAGAACCAGTGTGGATGAGGTATTGATGAGGGGAGAGAGGGATGACAGGAGGGGAGAGAGGGATGACAGGAGGGGAGAGAGGGAGGAGGGGAGAGAGGGAGGACAGGAGGGGAGAGAGGGAGGACAGGAGGGGAGAGAGGGAAGGAGGGGAGAGGGAGGACAGGAGGGGAGAGAGGGAGGACAGGAGGGGAGAGAGGGAGGACAGGAGGAGAGAGGGTGGACAGGAGGGGAGAGAGGGTGGACAGGAGGGGGAGAGAGAGGACAGGAGGGGAGAGAGGGAGGACAGGAGGGGAGAGAGGGAGGACAGGAGGGAGAGAGGGAGGACAGGAGGGGAGAGAGGGAGGACAGGAGGGGAGAGAGGGAGGACAGGAGGGGAGAGAGGGAGGACAGGAGGGGGAGAGAGGGATGACAGGAGGGGAGAGAGGGAGGACAGGAGGGGAGAGAGGGAGGACAGGAGGGGAGAGAGGGAGGACAGGAGGGGAGAGAGGGAGGACAGGAGGGAGAGAGGGAGGACAGGAGGGAGAGAGGAGGACAGGAGGGGAGAGAGAGGATGACAGGAGGGGAGAGAGGGAGGACAGGAGGGAGAGAGGGAGGACAGGAGGGGAGAGAGGGAGGACAGGAGGAGAGAGAGGGAGGACAGGAGGGGAGAGAGGGAGGACAGGAGGGGAGAGAGGGAGGACAGGAGGGGAGAGAGGGTGGACAGGAGGGGGAGAGAGAGGACAGGAGGGGAGAGAGGGAGGACAGGAGGGGAGAGAGGGAGGACAGGAGGGGAGAGAGGGATGACAGGAGGGGAGAGAGGGAGGACAGGAGGGGAGAGAGGGAGGACAGGAGGGGAGAGAGGGAGGACAGGTGGGGAGAGAGGGAGGACAGGAGGGAGAGAGGGATGACAGGAGGGGAGAGAGGGAGGACAGGAGGGGAGAGAGGGAGGACAGGAGGGGAGAGAGGGATGACAGGAGGGGAGAGAGGGAGGACAGGAGGGGAGAGAGGGAGGACAGGAGGGGAGAGAGGGAGGACAGGAGGGGAGAGAGGGAGGACAGGAGGGAGAGAGGGAGGAGGGAGAGAGGGATGACAGGTGGGGAGAGAGGGATGACAGGAGGGAGAGAGGGATGACAGGTGGGGAGAGAGGGAGGACAGGAGGGGAGAGAGGGAGGAGGGGAGAGAGGGATGACAGGTGGGGAGAGAGGGATGACAAGAGGGGAGAGAGGGAGGACAGGAGGGGAGAGAGGGATGACAGGAGGGGAGAGAGGGAGGACAGGAGGAGAGAGAGGGAGGACAGGAGGGGAGAGAGGGAGGACAGGAGGGGAGAGAGGGAGGAGAGGAGGAGAGAGAGGGAGGACAGGAGGGGAGAGAGGGTGGACAGGAGGGGAGAGAGGGAGGACAGGAGGGGAGAGAGGGATGACAAGAGGGGAGAGAGGGAGGACAGGAGGGGAGAGAGGGAGGAGGGAGAGAGGGATGACAGGTGGGGAGAGAGGGAGGAGGGGAGAGAGGGAGACAGGTGGGGAGAGAGGGATGACAGGAGGGGAGAGAGGGAGGAGGGGAGAGAGGGATGACAGGTGGGGAGAGAGGGATGACAAGAGGGGAGAGAGGGAGGACAGGAGGGGAGAGAGGGATGACAGGAGGGGAGAGAGGGAGGACAGGAGGGGAGAGAGGGAGGACAGGAGGGGAGAGAGGGATGACAGGAGGGAGAGAGGGAGGACAGGAGGGGAGAGAGGGAGGACAGGAGGGGAGAGAGGGATGACAGGTGGGGGAGAGAGGGAGGAGGGGAGAGAGGGATGACAGGTGGGGGGAGAGGGAGGACAGGAGGGGAGAGAGGGAGGAGGGAGAGAGGGAGGACAGGAGGGGAGAGAGGGAGGACAGGTGGGGAGAGAGGATGACAAGAGGGGAGAGAGGGAGGACAGGAGGGGAGAGAGGGAGGACAGGAGGGGAGAGAGGGAGGACAGGAGGGGAGAGAGGGAGGACAGGAGGGGAGAGAGGGATGACAGGAGGGGAGAGAGGGAGGACAGGAGGAGAGAGAGGGAGGACAGGAGGGGAGAGAGGGAGGACAAGAGGGGAGAGAGGGAGGACAGGAGGGGAGAGAGAGAGGACAGGAGGGGGAGAGAGGGATGACAGGAGGGGAGAGAGGGAGGACAGGAGGGGAGAGAGGGAGGACAGGAGGAGAGAGAGGGAGGACAGGAGGGGAGAGAGGGAGGACAGGAGGGGGAGAGAGGAGGACAGGAGGGGAGAGAGGGAGGACAGGAGGGGAGAGAGGGATGACAAGAGGGAGAGAGGGAGGACAGGAGGAGAGAGAGGGAGGACAGGAGGGGAGAGAGGGAGGACAGGAGGGAGAGAGGGAGGACAGGAGGGGAGAGAGGGAGGACAGGAGGGAGAGAGGGTGGACAGGAGGGGAGAGAGGGAGGACAGGAGGGGGAGAGAGGGAGGACAGGAGGGGAGAGAGGGAGGACAGGAGGGGAGAGAGGGTGTGAGTGACTGAGTGACTGAGTGACTGAGTGACTGAGAGAGTGAGCGAGTAAATATTGTCTCAGCTCAGCTCGTAGTGTGAAAAAGGTTAGTGTAAAAGGAAGACATACTCCACCCATCACACACAAGGATGGACAGAAGAGGTGAGGAGGAATCAGAAGAGGAGGAGGGGAGAAAGGGAGGGAGGGAGGACAGGAAGGAGAGAGGGATGACAGGTGGGGGAGAGAGGGATGACAGGTGGGGAGAGAGGGATGACAGGAGGGGAGAGAGGGAGGGCTTTAAGTACCTGTGCTTGGAGGAGGGGAGAGAGGGATGACAGGAGGGGAGAGAGGGATGACAGGAGGGAGAGAGGGAGGCTTGGTACCTGTGCTTGGAGGAGGGGAGAGGGGATGACAGGAGGGGAGAGAGGGATGAGAGGAGGGGAGAGAGGGATGACAGGAGGAGAGAGGGATGACAGGAGGGGGAGAGGGATGACAGGAGGGGAGAGAGGGATGAGAGGAGGGGGAGAGAGGGATGACAGGAGGGAGAGAGGGAGGAGGGAGAGAGGAGGACAGGAGGGAGAGAGGGAGGAGGGGAGAGAGGGATGACAGGAGGGAGAGAGGGATGACAGGAGGGGAGAGAGGGATGAGAGGAGGGGAGAGAGGGATGACAGGAGGGAGAGAGGGAGGAGGGGAGAGAGGGAGGACAGGAGGGGAGAGAGGGAGGAGGGGGAGAGAGGGATGAGAGGAGGGGAGAGAGGGATGAGAGGAGGGGAGAGAGGGAGGACAGGGAGGAGAGAGGGATGACAGGAGGGAGAGAGGGAGGACAGGAGGAGAGAGAGGATGAGAGGAGGGGAGAGAGGGAGGACAGGAGGGAGAGAGGGAGGACAGGAGGGGAGAGAGGGAGGACAGGAGGGGAGAGAGGGAGGACAGGAGGGGAGAGAGGGAGGACAGGAGGGGAGAGAGGGAGGACAGGAGGGGAGAGAGGGAGGACAGGAGGGGAGAGAGGGAGGACAGGAGGGGAGAGAGGGAGGACAGGAGGGAGAGAGGGAGGACAGGAGGGAGAGAGGGAGGACAGGAGGAGAGAGAGGGATGAGAGGAGGGAGAGAGGGAGGACAGGAGGGGAGAGAGGGAGGAGGGAGAGAGGGAGGACAGGAGGAGAGAGGGAGGACAGGAGGGGAGAGAGGGAGGACAGGAGGGGAGAGGGAGAGACAGGAGGGGAGAGAGGGATGAGAGGAGGGGAGAGAGGGATGACAGGAGGGAGAGAGGGAGGAGGGGAGAGAGGGATGACAGGAGGGAGAGGGATGAGAGGAGGGGAGAGAGGGATGACAGGAGGGAGAGAGGGATGACAGGAGGGAGAGAGGGATGACAGGAGGGGAGAGAGGGATGAGAGGAGGGGAGAGAGGGATGACAGGAGGGGGAGAGAGGGAGGAGGGGAGAGAGGGAGGACAGGAGGGAGAGAGAGGAGGGGGAGAGGGATGACAGGAGGGAGAGAGGGATGACAGGAGGGGAGAGAGGGATGAGAGGAGGGGAGAGAGGGATGACAGGAGGGGGAGAGAGGGAGGAGGGAGAGAGGGAGGACAGGAGGGGAGAGAGGGAGGAGGGGAGAGAGGGAGAGAGGAGGGGAGAGAGGGATGAGAGGAGGGGAGAGAGGGAGGACAGGAGGGAGAGAGGGATGACAGGAGGGAGAGAGGGAGGACAGGAGGAGAGAGAGGGAGGAGAGGAGGGAGAGAGGGAGGACAGGAGGGGAGAGAGGGAGGACAGGAGGGGAGAGAGGGAGGACAGGAGGGAGAGAGGGAGGACAGGAGGGAGAGAGGGAGGACAGGAGGGGAGAGAGGGAGGACAGGAGGGGAGAGAGGGAGGACAGGAGGGAGAGAGGGAGGACAGGAGGGAGAGAGGGAGGACAGGAGGGGAGAGAGGGAGGACAGGAGGAGAGAGGGAGGAGAGGAGGGAGAGAGGGAGGACAGGAGGGAGAGAGGAGGACAGGAGGGGAGAGAGGGAGGACAGGAGGGGAGAGAGGGAGGACAGGAGGGGAGAGAGGGAGGACAGGAGGGGAGAGAGGGAGGACAGGAGGGGAGAGAGGGAGGACAGGAGGGGAGAGAGGGAGGACAGGAGGAGAGAGAGGGAGACAGGAGGAGAGAGGGATGAGAGGAGGGGAGAGAGGGATGACAGGGAGGGAGAGAGGGAGGAGGGGAGAGAGGAGGACAGGAGGGAGAGAGGGATGAGAGGAGGGAGAGAGGGATGAGAGGAGGGAGAGAGGGATGAGAGGAGGGGAGAGAGGGATGACAGGAGGGGAGAGAGGGATGAGAGGAGGGGAGAGAGGGATGACAGGAGGGAGAGAGGGATGAGAGGAGGGAGAGAGGGATGACAGGAGGAGAGAGGGAGGAGGGGAGAGAGGGATGACAGGAGGGAGAGAGGGATGAGAGGAGGGAGAGAGGGATGAGAGGAGGGAGAGAGGGATGAGAGGAGGGAGAGAGGGAGGACAGGAGGGGAGAGAGGGATGACAGGAGGGGAGAGAGGGAGGAGAGGAGGGGAGAGGGGGGAGGACAGGAGGGGAGAGAGGGAGGAGGGGAGAGAGGGATGAGAGGAGGGAGAGAGGGATGAGAGGAGGGAGAGGGGGAGGACAGGAGGAGAGAGGGAGGAGGGAGAGAGGGAGGAGAGGAGGGGAGAGAGGGATGAGAGGAGGGGAGAGGGGGAGGACAGGAGGGGAGAGAGGGATGACAGGAGGGAGAGAGGGAGGAGGGGAGAGAGGGAGGACAGGAGGGGAGAGAGGGATGAGAGGAGGGGAGAGAGGGATGAGAGGAGGAGAGAGAGGGAGGACAGGAGGGGGAGAGAGGGAGGACAGGAGGGGAGAGAGGGATGAGAGGAGGGAGAGAGGGAAGAGAGGAGGAGAGAGGGGGGAGGACAGGAGGGGAGAGAGGGAGGAGGGGAGAGAGGGATGAGAGGAGGGGGAGAGAGGGATGAGAGGAGGGGAGAGAGGGATGAGAGGAGGGGAGAGGGGGAGGACAGGAGGGGAGAGAGGGAGGAGGGGAGAGAGGGATGAGAGGAGGGAGAGAGGGAGGAGGGGAGAGAGGGAGGACAGGAGGGGAGAGAGGGAGGAGGGGAGAGAGGGATGAGAGGAGGAGAGAGAGGGAGGACAGGAGGGGAGAGAGGGAGGAGGGGAGAGAGGGATGACAGGAGGGGAGAGAGGGAGGAGGGGAGAGAGGGAGGACAGGAGGGAGAGAGGGAGGAGGGAGAGAGGGAGGAGAGGAGGAGAGAGAGGGAGGACAGGAGGGGAGAGAGGGAGGAGGGAGAGAGGGATGAGAGGAGGGAGAGAGGGATGAGAGGAGGGAGAGGGGGAGGACAGGAGGGGAGAGAGGGAGGAGGGGAGAGAGGGATGAGAGGAGGGGAGAGAGGGATGAGAGGAGAGGAAGGGGGAGAGAGGGATGAGAGGAGAGGAAGGGGGAGAGAGGGATGAGAGGAGGGGAGGGGTAAAATCTTTAGGTACCTGTGCTGGATCCATCATCGCTGGAGTCCATCTTAGTGAAGTCTGTATCGATTGAGACCCGTTCAACTGAGTCGTTAGTACTGTCTTCACTATCATGGCTGACTGTGTCCAGATCACTGTAGTCTGTAGAGAGAGAACAGAGAGTTAACACTGTCTTCACTATCATGGCTAACACTACAATGACATTCTAGACGATTCTGTACTTCCAACTTTGTGGAAAACAGTTTGCGGAAGGTCCTTTCCTGTTTCAGCATGACAACGCCCCCGTGCAAAAAGCGAGGTCCATACAGAAATTGTTTGTCGAGATCGGTGTGGAAGAACTTGACTGGCCTGCACAGAGCCCTGACCTCAACCCCATCAAACGCCTTTGGGATGAATTGGAACGCCGACTGCAAGCCAGGCCTAATCGCCCAACATCAGTGCCCGACCTCACTAATGCTCTTGTGGCTGAATGGAAGCAAGTACCCACAGCAATGTTCCAACATCTAGTGGAAAGCCTTCCTAGAAGAGTGGAGGCTGTTATAGCAGCAAAGGGGGGACCAACTCCATATTAATGCCCATGATTTTGGAATGAGATGTTCAATGAGCAGGTGTCCACATACTTTTGGTCATGTATGTATTTCGCTGATGTATTTCTTAAAATAAGGTCAATCATATACCAGCGATGGTGTAGACCTAAATCAGCATGTTGTTTGTGCAACAGTATCTTCAAATCAAAGAGGAATGCGCGAAGCATGAATATGTTAGCTACACGAAGTACATGAAGTAGCTAAGAGAAAACATTCAATGTAACCAGATTATAGGGTCCCCAAGGAAACACTTTGATTCCTACCCTGTCACAACGACTCCTCCCTGGCATTTTCATTTGTTGTCATGTCAACACTGTATTCAAAGGGCCCCACTATTATATTCTAACTATAGAATTAGAACAATCAGTCTATTTCCATGATTCCAACAGTTCACCCAAGTGTTTTGCTCTAAATCGCAAGTCAAATCGCATTTGCAACATTTGGTTAAAAATAAGGCCTGGATTGTTTGCCCATGTTGTGCATCCCTACGTGGCAGTTTGGAAATGATCTCAAATGACTGCAGAAAATGGATGAAAACGCTTTAAATTATTTTGGGTTGAAGTTGCATTGAACAGTATAAAACAAATCAGAACGACTGAAATACAGTTTACAGTTTAGTCATTTAGCAGACGCTCTTATCCAGAGCGACTTCCAATTAGTGAGTGCATAAATGTTTCATACTGGCCCCCCGTGGGGAAACGGACCCACAACCCTTGCGTTGCAAGCGCCATGCTCTACCAACTGAGCTAATGTTGCCACCCATTGGTCATAAAGCACATGTAGATGTTTTATTTATCAAAAACATAAAATACTATTAAATACAATAATACCGTCCAGTTTTCTTTAAATACCGTGATGTTTTGACCACATTGCCCCACTGTGAACAGTCCCTACTACACTATTTGATCAAATCAAATCACAATTTTATTTGTCACATGCTCCGAACACAACAGGTGTGTAGACCTTACCGTGAAAGGCTTACTTACAAGCCTTTAACCAACAATGCAGTTTTACGAAGAAAAAAAGTTAAGAGAAAATATTTACTAAATAAACTAAAGTAAACAATAAAAGAGCAACAATAAAACAACAATAACTATATCCAGGGGGTACCGGTACCGGGTCAATGTGCTGGGGTACAGGTTAGTCCAGGTAATAATGAGGCTATATACAGGGGGTACCGGTACCGAGTCAATGTGTGGGGGTACAGGTTAGTCCAGGTAATAATGAGGCTATATACAGGGGGTACCGGTACCGAGTCAATGGGCTGGGGTACAGGTTAGTCCAGGTAATAATGAGGCTATATACAGGGGGTACCGGTACCGAGTCAATGGGCTGGGGTACAGGTTAGTCCAGGTAATAATGAGGCTATATACAGGGGGTACCGGTACAGTCAATGGGCTGGGGTACAGGTTAGTCCAGGTAATAATGAGGCTATATACAGGGGGTACTGCACCGAGTCAATGGGCTGGGGTACAGGTTAGTCCAGGTAATAATGAGGCTATATACAGGGGGTACCGGTACCGAGTCAATGTGTGGGGGTACAGGTTAGTCCAGGTAATTGAGGTGATATGTACATGTAGGTAGGTAGGGGTAAAGTGACTATGCACAGATTGTAGATAATAAACAGCAGCGTAAAAACAAATGGAGGGGGGGGTCAATGTAAATAGTCCGGGTGGCCATTTCATTACCTGTTCAGCAGTCTTACGGCTTGGGGGTAGAAGCTGTTGAGAAGCCTTTTGGACCTAGACTTGGCACTCCGGTACCGCTTGCCGTGCGGTAGCAGAGAGAACAGTCTATGACTAGAGTGGCTGGAGTCTTTGGCAATTTTTAGGGCCTTCCTCTGACACCGCCTGATATAGAGGTCCTGGATGGCAGGAAGCTTTGCCCCAGTGATGTACTGGGCCGTACGCACTATCCTCTGTAGCGCCTTACGGTCGGAGGCCGAGCAGTTGCCATACCAGGCGGTGATGCAACCAGTCAGGACGCTCTTGATGGTGCAGCTGTATAATTTTTTGAGGATCTGAGGACCCATGCCAAACCTTTTCAGTCTCCTGAGAGGGAATAGGCTTTGTCATGCCCTCTTCATGACTGTCTTGGTGTGTTTGGACCATGATAGTTTGTTGGTGATGTGGACACCAAGGAACTTGAAGCTCTCAACCTGTTCCACTACAGCCCTGTCGATGAGAATGGGGGCGTGCTCGGCCCTCCTTTTCCTGTAGTCCACGATCAGCTCCTTTGTCTTGATCACGTTGAGGGAGAGGTTGTTATCCTGGCACCAGACTTCCAGGTCTCTGACCTCCTCCCTAGAGGCTGTCTCATCGTTGTCGGTGATCAGGCCTACCACCGTTGTGTCGTCAGCAAACTTAATGATGGTGTTGGAGTCGTGT
Organism: Coregonus clupeaformis; assembly: GCF_020615455.1. Taxonomy (NCBI): domain Eukaryota; kingdom Metazoa; phylum Chordata; class Actinopteri; order Salmoniformes; family Salmonidae; genus Coregonus; species Coregonus clupeaformis. The sequence goes on from NC_059217.1 coordinate 45,651,509, forward strand.
CTGGCCACGCAGTCATGAGCGAACAGGGAGTACAGGAGGGGACTGAGCACGCACCCCTGAGGGGCACCGGTGTTGAGGATCAGCGTGGCGGATGTGTTGTTACCTACCCTTACCACCTGGGGGCGGCCCGTTAGGAAGTCCAGGATCCAGTTGCAGAGGGAGGTGTTTAGTCCCAGGGTCCTTAGCTTAGTGATGAGCTTTGAGGGCACTATGGTGTTGAACGCTGAGCTGTAGTCAATGAACAAGATTCTCACATAAGTGTTCCTTTTGTCCAAGTGGGAAAGGGCAGTGTGGAGTGCAATAGAGATTGCGTCATCTGTGGATCTGTGGATCTGTTGGGGCGGTATGCAAATTGGAGTGGGTCTAGGGTTTCTGGGATAATGGCGTTGATGTGAGCATGACCAGCCTTTCAAAGCATTTCATGGCTACAGATGTGAGTGCTATGGGTCGGTAGTCATTTAGGCAGGTTATGTTAGTGTCCTTGGGCACAGGGACTATGGTGGTCTGCTTGAAACATTTTGGTATTACAGACTCGGCCAGGGACAGGGTGAAAATGTCAGTAAAGACACTTGCCAGTTGGTCAGCACATGCTCTGAGTACACGTCCTGGTAATCCGTCTGGCCCTGCGGCCTTGTGAATGTTGACCTGTTTAAAGGTTTTACTCACATCGGCTACGGCGACCGTGATCACGCAGTCGTCCGGAACAGCTGGTGCTCTCATGCATGCTTCAGTGTTGCTTGCCTCGAAGCGCACATAGAAGTCATTTAGCACGTCTGGTAGGCTTGTGTCACTGGGCAGCTCGCGGCTGGGCTTCACTTTGTAGTCTGTAACAGTTTGCAAGCCCTGCCACATTTGACAAGCGTCGGAGCCGGTGTAGTACGATTCGATCTTAGTCCTGTATTTACGCTTTGCCTGTTTGATGGTTCGTCTGAGGGCATTGCGGGATTTCTTATAAGTGTCCGGGTTAGAGTCCCGCTCCTTGAAAGCGGCAGCTCTACCCTTTAGCTCAGTGCGGATGTTGCCTGTAATCCATGGCTTCTGGTTGGGGTATGTACGTACGGTCACTGTGGGGACAATGTCATCGATGCACTTATTGATGAAGCCAGTGACTGATGTGGTGTACTCCTCAATGCCATCGGATGAGTCCCGGAACATATTCCAGTCTGTGCTAGCAAAACAGTCCTGTAGCTTAGCATCTGCGTCATCTGACCACTTCCGTATCGAGCGAGTCACTGGTACTTCCAGGAGGATAGAATTATGGTCAGATTTGCCAAATGGAGGGCGAGGGAGAGCGTTGTACACGTCTCTGTGTGTGGAGTAAAGGTGGTGCAGATTTTTTTCTCCCTCTGGTTGCACATGTGACATGGTAGAAATTAGGTAAAATGCAGTTTCCCTGCATTAAAGTCCCCGGCCACTAGGAGCGCTGCCTCTGGATCAGCATTTTCTTGTTTGCTTATGTCCTTATACAGCTCATTGAGTGCGGTCTTAGTGCCAGCATCGGTTTGTGGTGGTAAATAGACAGTTACGAAAAATATAGATGAAAACTCTCTTGGTAGATAGTGTGGTCTACAGCTTATCATAAGATACTCTACCTCAGGCGAGCAAAACCTTGAGACTTCCTTAATATTAGACATCGCACACCTGCTATTATTGACAAATAAACACAAACCCCCGCCCCTTGTCTTACCAGACGTAGCTATTCTGTCTTGCCGATGCACAGAAAAACCAGCCAACTGTATATTATCCAAGTCGTCGTTCAGCCATAACTCTGTGAAACATAAGATATTACAGTTTTGAATGTCCCTTTGGTAGGATAGTCTTGAACGGAGCTCATCCAGTTTATTCTTCAATGATTGCACGTTGGCCAATAGGACGGATTGTAGAGGCAGGTTACCCACTCGCCGACGAATTCTCACAAGGCACCCGGACCTGTGTCCCCCTGTATCTGCGTCTTCTCGCGAATGACGGGGATTTGGGCCTGGTCGGGTATCTGGAGTAAATCCTTCGCGTCCGACTCGTTAAAGAAAAAATCTTCCTCCAGTTCGAGGTGAGTAATCGCTGTCCTGATATCCAGAAGCTCTTTTCGGTCGTAAGAGACGGTGGCAGAAACATTATGTACAAAATAAGTAACAAACAACGCGAAAAAACACACAAAATAGCACAATTGGTTAGGAGCCCGTAAAACGGCAGCCATCTCCTCCGGCACCAATGTGCCATTGCTTCAGGACTGTGTGCATTCTGTGTAACTGGAAAGGGAGATGGATTTACCTGATAGCTGTGTGTCTCTGCTCTGGGTTTGGTTCTGGCCCTGGTTGTGATTCTGGATCGTCTGTTTCAGTCCCAGCTGTTTGAACTGTCCCACCCCCAGGACCACGTTCCTCAGCTTGGCCCACAGGAAGTAGCCTCCTCTAGTATTGGATGGCCACGTGCTCTCCAACACCGCCTGGAACCAATCAATCAATCTATCAATGATACTGGATGGCCACGTGCTCTCCAACACCGCCTGGAACCAATCAATCAACCAATCAATCAATCTATCAATCATACTGGATGGCCACGTGCTTTCCAACACCGCCTGGAACCAATCAATCAACCAATCAATCAATCTATCAATCATACTGGATGGCCACGTGCTCTCCAATACCGCCTGGAACCAATCAATCAACCAATCAATCAATCTATCAATCATACTGGATGGCCACGTGCTCTCCAACACCGCCTGGAACCAATCAATCAATCTATCAATCATACTGGATGGCCACGTGCTCTCCAACACCGCCTGGAACCAATCAATCAACCAATCAATCAATCTATCAATCATACTGGATGGCCACGTGCTCTCCAACACCGCCTGGAACCAATCAATCAATCAATCAATCAATCTATCAATCATACTGGATGGCCACGTGCTCTCCAACACCGCCTGGAACCAATCAATCAATCAATCAATCAATCAATCTATCAATGATACTGGATGGCTACGTGCTCTCCAACACCGCCTGGAACCAATCAATCAATACATCAATCAATCTATCAATCATACTGGATGGCTACGTGCTCTCCAACACTTCCTGGAACCAATCAATCAATACATCAATCAATCAATCAATCGATCAATCAAGCACACATCATATAGTGTATATGGTAGTCTTTGTAAGTGCCATTTCTTCACCTTATTGTAGTATCCGTAGGTGATGGCGTTGGGATGAACTCCAGCCTTCTTCATCTCAAACAGAACTCTGACCGCCAGGACCGGCTGGCCGTACTGACCACATAGCTGCATTAGCACCCGGTAACACACCTGGAACAGAAGACAGGAGTTAACACCCGGTAACACACCTGGAACAGAAGACAGGAGTTAGCACCCGGTAACACACCTGGAACAGAAGACAGGAGTTAACACCCGGTAACACACCTGGAACAGAAGACAGGAGTTAGAGAGGACATCAGCACCCGGTAACACACCTGGAACAGAAGACAGGAGTTAACACCCAGTAACACACCTAGAACAGAAGACAGGAGTTAGCACCCGGTAACACACCTAGAACAGAAGACAGGAGTTAGCACCCGGTAACACACCTGGAACAGAAGACAGGAGTTAGCACCCGGTAACACACCTAGAACAGAAGACAGGAGTTAGAGAGGACATCAGCACCCGGTAACACACCTGGAACAGAAGACAGGAGTTAACACCCGGTAACACACCTGGAACAGAAGACAGGAGTTAGCACCCGGTAACACACCTGGAACAGAAGACAGGAGTTAGAGAGGACATCAGCACCCGGTAACACACCTAGAACAGAAGACAGGAGTTAACACCCGGTAACACACCTGGAACAGAAGACAGGAGTTAGAGAGGACATCAGCACCCGGTAACACACCTGGAACAGAAGACAGGAGTTAGAGAGGACATCAGCACCCGGTAACACACCTGGAACAGAAGACAGGAGTTAGAGAGGACATCAGCACCTTGCAGGACACCTGGAGAGGACAGGAGATATCCACAATGAACCCACAAAATAAGTTTGTACACAGACTCCTTGGTCTCAGTAAAGCTGTCCTTTCTCCTGACATGTGCGCTCCTTCACTCACTAATTTCAAAGCATTGGATTGGTAGACTGAGTTTCCCTTTTCCTTGTAAATCCACGAAGGGAAGTGCTTGGGGAGAAAAGATCGATTATTGGGACGCTGCAAGAATCTTTCAGTATTGTTTCCTACCTCGTCAGGTGCCTGCAGATTTTTGTCCTGCATCTTCCTGAGGATGTCGTAGGCCATGCGCAGCGCCCGCACCTTGGAGTGGCATGCGCTGGCGTAGGCTGGCAGGCAGATGAACCACAGGCCGTAGCAGTGGCGCAGCAGACACTTGGACCACATCTGGGGTACGGAGGAGTAGGTTCTAGCCATCCGCTGGGCTGAGCGGATCTCCTGGAAACAAAAGAAACATTTAAGAGTTGTTGTACGGTCTGACAACGGTGGGTTGAGTGGCGTTTATCAGGCGGTTCGTAAGGGCAGTCATACAGGACAGTTCATTGCTGTTTCTCAGGAGCCTGGTGGTACAGGGAGAAGATCATGACATTATGATGAAGTGTATTGCAGTTGAGAATGAAGCCCTGAGGCAGATGAGTAAGCAATGAGTTCCAGTATGTTAGAGAAAAAGATAATGTCTGTCTGTCTGGGGTAGAGAGGAGTAGGCCTTAGCCTGTCTGTCTGTCTGTCTGTCTGTCTGTCTGTCTGTCTGTCTGTCTGTCTGTCTGTCTGTCTGTCTGTCTGTCTGTCTGTCTGTCTGTCTGTCTGGGGTAGAGAGGAGTAGGCCTTAGCCTGTCTGTCTGTCTGTCTGTCTGTCTGTCTGTCTGTCTGTCTGTCTGTCTGTCTGTCTGTCTGTCTGTCTGTCTGCCTGTCTGTCTGTCTGTCTGCCTGTCTGTCTGTCTGTCTGTCTGTCTGTCTGTCTGTCTGTCTGTCTGCCTGTCTGTCTGTCTGTCTGTCTGTCTGGGGTAGAGATGAGTAGGCCTTAGCCTGTCTGTTGGGCTGAACAGATCACCTCCAATAGAACCATGGGAATGGAGATGGGGTTATGAATGGAGATGGGATTATGAATGGAGATGGGATTATGAATGGAGATGGGGTTATGAATGGAGATGGGGTTATGAATGGAGATGGGATTATGAATGGAGATGGGATTATGAATGGAGATGGGGTTATGAATGGAGATGGGGTTATGAATGGAGATGGGGTTATGAATGGAGATGGGATTATGAATGGAGATGGGATTATGAATGGAGATGGGGTTATGAATGGAGATGGGGTTATGAATGGAGATGGGGTTATGAATGGAGATGGGGTTATGAATGGAGATGGGGTTATGAATGGAGATGGGATTATGAATGGAGATGGGGTTATGAATGGAGATGGGGTTATGAATGGAGATGGGGTTATGAATGGAGATGGGGTTATGAATGGAGATGGGGTTATGAATGGAGATGGGGTTATGAATGGAGATGGGATTATGAATGGAGATGGGATTATGAATGGAGATGGGGTTATGAATGGAGATGGGGTTATGAATGGAGATGGGGTTATGAATGGAGATGGGATTATGAATGGAGATGGGGTTATGAATGGAGATGGGGTTATGAATGGAGATGGGATTATGAATGGAGATGGGGTTATGAATGGAGATGGGGTTATGAATGGAGATGGGGTTATGAATGGAGATGGGATTATGAATGGAGATGGGGTTATGAATGGAGATGGGGTTATGAATGGAGATGGGATTATGAATGGAGATGGGATTTTGAATGGAGATGGGATTATGAATGGAGATGGGGTTATGAATGGAGATGGGATTATGAATGGAGATGGGGTTATGAATGGAGATGGGATTATGAATGGAGATGGGGTTATGAATGGAGATGGGGTTATGAATGGAGATGGGGTTATGAATGGAGATGGGATTATGAATGGAGATGGGGTTATGAATGGAGATGGGATTATGAATGGAGATGGGGTTATGAATGGAGATGGGGTTATGAATGGAGATGGGATTATGAATGGAGATGGGGTTATGAATGGAGATGGGGTTATGAATGGAGATGGGATTATGAATGCCTGAGGTTCAGAATCAAGAAGGCCTGAGGCAGATGACGGGGAGTGTGTTGGGGTTAGGGTGTGTGTGTGTGTGTGTGTGTGTGTGTGTGTGTGTGTGTGTGTTTGTGCGTCTGTCTGTCCGTCCGTCCGTCCGTCCCTCTGTCTGTCTGCTTTATGCATAGCCCCGTGAGCGTATGGTCATGACCTCTGACCTGTTTGGAGCGTCTAAAGATGGCAGCAGGGCTGGCTGGACTGGTGTGTCTCTGTGTCAGGCTAGCTGAGGGGGGGTGGAGCCCATCCTGGAGCTCCAACAAATCACGACTCAGCACCGGAAACCCAGAGTAGCTGGAAAGGGTAAGGTTAGCACAACACTGTCAGTAGCTGGACAGGGTAAGGTTAGCACAACACTGTGAGTAGCTGGACAGGGTAAGGTTCAAAACAACACAACACTGTCAGTAGCTTCATAACACTAAATAAGGCAGTGTTGTATCATATAATATCATATATATCATATCAGTGGTTTATTTTATTCATATCATATATTTGTTTCATACCTCTCCTCAGGGACCATCAGACGTTTCACCATTTTGTTGTAGCCCTGAACTAGCTCACCAGTGTTTCATTATCAGGGAAAACCCATTGAGACCAGGGTCTCATTATCTGGGAAACCCATTGAGACCAGGGTCTCATTATCTGGAAAACCCATTGAGACCAGGGTCTCATTCCAAGGGAAAACCCATTGAGACCAGGGTCTCATTCCAAGGGAAAACCCATTGAGACCAGTGTTTCATTCCCAGGGAAAACCCATTGAGACCAGTGTTTCATTCCCAGGGAAAACCCATTGAGACCAGGGTCTCATTCCCAGGGAAAACCCATTGAGACCAGGGTCTCATTCCCAGGGAAAACCCATTGAGACCAGTGTTTCATTCCCAGGGAAAACCCATTGAGACCAGGGTCTCATTCCCAGGGAAAACCCATTGAGACCAGGGTCTTATTCCCAGGGAAAACCCATTGAGACCAGTGTCTCATTCCCAGGGAAAACCCATTGAGACCAGGGTCTCATTCCCAAGGCTGCCCTGATCACAACAATACATCAACCAATACAATGTAAAACAAAACTGCATTCAATACAAAACACAACATTTATTTAAAAAGAAAAACAGTTACATTCCTCAGCTACTAGGTCCTCAATTAACACCCTAAACTGCCCGAGCGGCACCAGAACATCTAATTGTAATGAGTTCTGAACCTTGTTCCAGCTGTGAGGTGCATTAAAACTAAAAGCAGATTTACCTCATTCATTGGAGACCCGAGGAACCTCAAGAGTTAACCAACCCTGTGAACAGGTTTGGTATGTCATGTTTTTACACTGTAACAGTAAGAAGCCAGCAGCACACCACCCTGCATCCCACTGCTGGCTTGCCCTGAAGCTAAGCAGGGTCGGTCCCTGGATGGGAGACCTTGCCCTGAAGCTAAGCAGGGTCGGTCCCTGGATGGGAGACCTTGCCCTGAAGCTAAGCAGGGTCGGTCCCTGGATGGGAGACCTTGCCCTGAAGCTAAGCAGGGTCGGTCCCTGGATGGGAGACCTTGCCCTGAAGCTAAGCAGGGTCGGTCCCTGGATGGGAGACCTTGCCCTGAAGCTAAGCAGGGTCGGTCCCTGGATGGGAGACCTTGCCCTGAAGCTAAGCAGGGTCGGTCCCTGGATGGGAGACCTTGCCCTGAAGCTAAGCAGGGTCGGTCCCTGGATGGGAGACCTTGCCCTGAAGCTAAGCAGGGTCGGTCCCTGGATGGGAGACCAGATGCTGATGGATGTGGTGTTGGAGGGCCAGTAGAAGGCACTCTATACTTTGGTCTTTAAAAAAAATATCCCAATACCTCAGGGCAGTGAAGGGGACATTGCCCTGCGTGGGGTGCTGGCTTTCGGATGGGATGTTAAACGGGTGTCTTGACTCTCTGTGGTCACTAAAGATCCCATGGCACTTATTGTAAGAGTAGGGGTGTTAACCCCTGTCTCCTGGCTAAATTCACAATCTGGCCTTCATATGATCATGGCCACCTAATCATCCCCAGCTTCCAATTGGCCCATTCATCCCCCCTCCTCCCCCCTGTATCTATTCCCCAGGTCATTGCTATAAATGAGAATGTGTTCTAAGTAAATTCAGCCAAGACCTCAGAAAAACAATTGTAGACCTCCACAAGTCTGGTTCATCCTTGGGAGCAACTTCCAAACGCCTGAAGGTACCACGTTCATCTGTACAAACAATAGTACGCAAGTATAAACAAGCCCGGAGCCGGAGCCGCCTCCGAGGAGGAATGCCCACCCAGCCCTCCCCTGTGTGGGTTTTGTTGAGGCGCGGTCGCAGTCCGCGCCTTTAGGGGGGGGTACTGTCACGCTCTGGCTCCGGGACTCTGTATGTTGAGCCAGGGTGTGTTCGTTTATGTGTTCTGTTTCTATGTTGGGTGTTCTAGGTTGTCTATTTCTGTGTTTGCCTGTGTGACTCCCAATCAGAGGCAACGAGTGTCAGCTGTTCGCTGGTTGTCTCTGATTGGGAGCCATATTTAAACTGTCTGTTTTCACCTTGTGGTGGTGGGTTTTTGTTCCGTGTCGGTATTTGTTTACCGTTGGACGTTACGAGTCATTTATTGTTTTGTTCGTGCTTTATTAAATAAATTCTAAACATGTTCATTCAACACGCTGCGCATTGGTCTACTTCTCTCCCTGACGATCGTGACAGAAAAACCCACCAAAACTGGACCAAGCAGCGTGTCCAGGAGCCATCGCCAGGGGAATCGCTTGCAGATCTCCGTGGCAACCTCGACTGGGTCCAGCCTTGTAAAGAGCAGAGTGGATGGACTTGGGAACAGTGGAGGAAGAGTCTCGACTGGGTCAAGCCTAAGGAGGAGCAGAATGGCTGGAGTTGGAAGCAGGAGAGCGAGAGTTGGGCGAGAAATATAGAGGCCTGGCCCACGGGGAAGAGAGACCCCCAGAAATTTTTAGGGGGGGCTAACGCCGTGGACGACGGGCCAGCAGGAGACCGCGGCAGAGCGGCCCAGCGGATTGGCAGAGGAGGCCGCCAGGTTAAGGGGGCCACTGGTCACAGAGGAGAGGGAAAGTGTGGAGGCACGGCGAGAGGTACTGGGGTGTGTTACCAGTCCGGTCCGGCCCGTTCCCTGATCCCTGCGTAGGGCCAGTGGTGTGTGTCCCCAGTACGGTCCGGCCTGTTCCTGCCTCTCGCACCAAGCCTACGGTGTGCGTCGACAGCCCAGTCCGGCCTGTTCCTGCTCCACGCACCAAGCCTACGGGGTGCGTCGCCAGCCCAGTCCGGCCTGTCCCTGCTCCACGCACCAAGCCTAAGCTGTGCGTCGCCAGCCCAGCCCGGCCTGTCCCTGCTCCACGCACCAAGCCTACGGTGTGCGTCGCCAGTCCAGCCCGGCCTGTCCCTGCTCCACGCACCAAGCCTACGGTGTGCGTCGCCAGCCAGCCCGGCCTGTCCCTGCTCCACGCACCAAGCCTACGGTGTGCGTCGTCAGCCTGGTCCAGCCCGTTCCTGCCACTCGCACCAAGCCAGGGGTGCGAGTCGTCAGCCTGGTCCAGCCCGTTCCTGCCACTCGCACCAAGCCAGGGGTGCGAGTCGTCAGCCTGGTTCAGCCCGTTCCTGCTACTCGCACCAAAGCGCGGGGTGCGAGTCGTCAGCCTGGTAAGGCCCGTCGCTGCTCCACGCACCAAGCCAAGGGTGCGAAGTCGTCAGTCCGGTGAGGCCCGTTCGGCTCCACGCGCAAGCCAGGGTGCGTATCGTCAGCCCGGTCCGGTCCGTTGCTGCCCACGCACCAAGCCAGGGGGGCGCATCGTCAGCCAGGTCCGGTCCGTTCCTGCCTCACGCGCCAAGCCAGGGGGTGCGCGTCGTCAGTCTGGTGCCTGATCAGGTACCGGTCAGCTGCTCCACAACGGAGCGTAAGCAATCCGCTCCGTCGATGTCCAGTCCAGATCCAGCCAGCGGGGTCGGACCGGACCAGGGGCGCTCACGGGGAATTATGGAAGGGTGGTGGTCAAGCCCGAGCCGGAGCCGCCTCCGAGGAGGAATGCCCACCCAGCCCTCCCCTGTGTGGGTTTTGTTGAGGCGCGGTCGCAGTCCGCGCCTTTAGGGGGGGGGTACTGTCACGCTCTGGCTCCGGGACTCTGTATGTTGAGCCAGGGTGTGTTCGTTTATGTGTTCTGTTTCTATGTTGGGTGTTCTAGGTTGTCTATTTCTGTGTTTGCCTGAGTGACTCCCAATCAGAGGCAACGAGTGTCAGCTGTTCGCTGGTTGTCTCCGATTGGGAGCCATATTTAAACTGTCTGTTTTCACCTTGTGGTGGTGGGTTTTAGTTCCGTGTCGGTATTTGTTTACCGTTGGACGTTACGAGTCATTTATTGTTTTGTTCGTGCTTTATTAAATAAATTCTAAACATGTTCATTCAACACGCTGCGCATTGGTCTACTTCTCTCCCTGACGATCGTGACAATGGGACCACGCAGCTGTCATACCGCTCAGGAAGGAGACGCGTTCTGTCTCCTAGAGATGAACGTACTTTGGTGCGAAAAGTGCAAATCAATCCCAGAACAACAGCAAAGGCCCTTGTGAAGATGCTGGAGGAAACAGGTACAAAAGTATCTGTATCCACAGTAAAACGCGTCCTACATCGACATAACTTGAAAGGCCGCTCAACAAGGAAGAAGCCACTGCTCCAAAACCACCATAATAAAGCCAGACTACGGTTTGCAACTGCACATGGGGACAAAGATTGTACTTTTTGGAGAAATGTCCTCTGGTCTGATGAAACAAAAATAAAAATGTTTGGCCGTAATGTCCATCGTTATGTTTGAAGGAAAAAGAGGGTTGCTTGCAAGCCGAAGAACACCATCCCAACCGTGAAGCACGGGGGTGGCAGCATCATGCTGTGGGGGTGCTTTGCTGCAGGAGGGACTGGTGCACTTCACAAAATAGATGGCATCATGAGGAAGGAAAATTATGTGGATATATTGAAGCAACATCTCAAGACATCAGTCAGGAAGTTAAAGCTTGGTTGCAAATGGGTCTTCCAAATGGACAATGACCCCAAGCATACTTCCAAAATTGTGGCAAAATGGCTTAAGGACAACAAAGTCAAGGTATTGGAGTGGCCATCGCAAAGCCCTGACCTCAATCCTATAGAAAAGTTGTGGGCAGAACTGAAAAAGCGTGTGCGAGCAAGGAGGCCTACAAACCTGACTCAGTTACACCAGCTCTGTCAGGAGGAATGGGCCAAAATTCACCCAACTTATTGTGGGAAGGTTGTGGAAGGCTCCCCGAGACGTTTGACCCAAGTTAAACAATTTAAAGGCAATGCTACTGTTGTGTCGAGTAAACGTTGCTAATTATGCTGTGAGACCAAGGAGGACCCGCTGACACTGTATTTTCATCATAAAGGTTTATTCATAACAAAGGGTTACAGCGTCGATTTACAGATACCTGCAGATACCCGGAGAATAATCGCCCCATCTCAAATATGATTATTCTGCTCTCCTTTGTCTCAACCTAGTATTTATAATCTTTACCCTGCTGTGGGTGGTTTCCCATACAGACCAATCCCCTGTCTCCACACAACAGACTTCCTCTGTTCTATGGGGTGTCCCCCTAAAACTACTCCCCAGATGCTCCCTCTAAGCTGAATAAACCTCCTCTCAGGTTCCATTTGAAAACGTCATAATTCCTCAGATACTACACTACCAAATACTAATTGAGTGTATGTAAACTTCTGACCCCCTGGGAATGTGATGAAAGAAATAAAAGCTGAAATAAATCATTCTCTCTACTATTATTCTGACACTTCACATTCTTAAAATAAAGTGGTGATCCTAACTGAGTTAAAACAGGGAATTTTTACTAGGATTAAATGTCAGGAATTGTGAAAAACTGAGTTTAAATGTATTTGGCTGAGGTGTATGTAAACTTCCGACTTCAACTGTACATACAGTGGGGAAAAAAAGTATTTAGTCAGCCACCAATTGTGCAAGTTCTCCCACTTAAAAAGATGAGAGAGGCCTGTAATTTTCATCATAGGTACACGTCAACTATGACAGACAAAATGAGAAAAATAAATCCAGAAAATCACATTGTAGGATTTTTAATGAATTTATTTGCGAATTATGGTGGAAAATAAGTATTTGGTCAATAACAAAAGTTTCTCAATACTTTGTTATATACCCTTTGTTGGCAATGACACAGGTCAAACGTTTTCTGTAAGTCTTCACAAGGTTTTCACACACTGTTGCTGGTATTTTGGCCCATTCCTCCATGCAGATCTCCTCTAGAGCAGTGATGTTTTGGGGCTGTCGCTGGGCAGCACGGACTTTCAACTCCCTCCAAAGATTTTCTATGGGGTTGAGATCTGAGACTGGCTAGGCCACTCCAGGACCTTGAAATGCTTCTTACGAAGCCACTCCTTCGTTGCCTGGGCGGTGTGTTTGGGATCATTGTCATGCTGAAAGACCCAGCCACGTTTCATCTTCAATGCCCTTGCTGATGGAAGGAGGTTTTCACTCAAAATCTCACGATACATGGCCCCATTCATTCTTTCCTTTACACGGATCAGTCGTCCTGGTCCCTTTGCAGAAAAACAGCCCCAAAGCATGATGTTTCCACCCCCATGCTTCACAGTAGGTATGGTGTTCTTTGGATGCAACTCAGCATTCTTTGTCCTCCAAACACGACGAGTTGAGTTTTTACCAAAAAGTTCTATTTTGGTTTCATCTGACCATATGACATTCTCCCAATCCTCTTCTGGATCATCCAAATGCACTCTAGCAACCTTCAGACGGGCCTGGACATGTACTGGCTTAAGCAGGGGGACACGTCTGGCACTGCAGGATTTGAGTCCCTGGCGGCGTAGTGTGTTACTGATGGTAGGCTTTGTTACTTTGGTCACAGCTCTCTGCAGGTCATTCACTAGGTCCCCCTGTGTGGTTCTGGGATTTTTGCTCACCGTTCTTGTGATCATTTTGACCCCATGGGGTGAGATCTTGCGTGGAGCCCCAGATCGAGGGAGATTATCAGTGGTCTTGTATGTCTTCCATTTCCTAATAATTGCTCCCACAGTTGATTTCTTCAAACCAAGCTGCTTACCTATTGCAGATTCAGTCTTCCCAGCCTGGTGCAGGTCTACAATTTTGTTTCTGGTGTCCTTTGACAGCTCTTTGGTCTTGGCCATAGTGGAGTTTGGAGTGTGACTGTTTGAGGTTGTGGACAGGTGTCTTTTATACTGATAACAAGTTCAAACATGTGCCATTAATACAGGTAACGAGTGGAGGACAGAGGAGCCTCTTAAAGAAGAAGTTACAGGTCTGTGAGAGACAGAAATCTTGCTTGTTTGTAGGTGACCAAATACTTATTTTCCACCATGATTTGCAAATAAATTCATTAAAAATCCTACAATGTGATTTTCTGGATTTTTTCCCCTCAATTTGTCTGTCATAGTTGACGTGTACCTATGATGAAAATTACAGGCCTCTCTCATCTTTTTAAGTGGGAGAACTTGCACAATTGGTGGCTGACTAAATACTTTTTTCCCCCACTGTATATGTGTGTGTGTTTAGCTTAGCTGGAGCTCTGTGTGTGTGTGTGTGTGTGTGTGTGTGTGTGTGTGTGTGTGTGTGTGTGTGTGTGTGTGTGTGTGTGTGTGTGTGTGTGTGTGTGTGTGTGTGTGTGTGTGTGTGTGTGTGTGTGTGTGTGTGTGTGTGTGTGTGTGTGTGTGTGTGTGTGTGTGTGTGTGTGTCTGTGTACAGTACCTATAGCAGAGTGGATGCTCCTCTCCCTGTGCCAACGGTCTTAGTTCAGGAGGGTTGATGTAGACAGTGTGTTCACTGCGATGGGACTCGTCCAGCTCTATCAACCTGGTGTCTTCTACTCCATCACTGTCCATGTGGATCTGAAAGGGAACAACACACCCTCTACTGTCTGTCAACAGCACACCTCTCTACTGTCTGTCAACAGCACACCCTCTACTGTCTGTCAACAGCACACCCTCTACTGTCTGTCAACAGCACACCCTCTACTGTCTGTCAACAGCACACCCTCTACTGTCTGTCAACAGCACACCCTCTACTGTCTGTCAACAGCACACCCTCTACTGTCTGTCAACAGCACACCCTCTACTGTCTGTCAACAGCAAACCCTCTACTCTGTCTGTCAACAGCAAACCCTCTACTCTGTCTGTCAACAACACAGTTCTGCCCTCTACTGTCTGTCAACAACACACCCCCTACTCTGTCTGTCAACAACACAGTTCTGCCCTCTACTGTCTGTCAACAACACACCCCCTACTGTCTGTCAACAGCACACCCTCTACTGTCTGTCAACAGCACACCCTCTACTGTCTGTCAACAGCAAACCCTCTACTGTCTGTCAACAGCAAACCCTCTACTCTGTCTGTCAACAGCAAACCCTCTACTCTGTCTGTCCACAACACAGTTCTGCCCTCTACTCTGTCTGTCAACAACACAGTTCTGCCCTCTACTCTGTCTGTCCACAACACACCCTCTACTCTGTCTGTCAACAACACAGTTCTGCCCTCTACTGTCTGTCAACAGCACACCCTCTACTGTCTGTCAACAGCACACCCTCTACTGTCTGTCAACAGCACACCCTCTACTGTCTGTCAACAGCAAACCCTCTACTCTGTCTGTCAACAGCAAACCCTCTACTCTGTCTGTCCACAACACAGTTCTGCCCTCTACTCTGTCTGTCAACAACACAGTTCTGCCCTCTACTCTGTCTGTCCACAACACAGTTCTGCCCTCTACTCTGTCTGTCAACAACACAGTTCTGCCCTCTACTCTGTCTGTCAACAACACAGTTCTGCCCTCTACTCTGTCTGTCAACAACACAGTTCTGCCCTCTACTCTGTCTGTCCACAACGCAGTTCTGCCCTCTACTCTGTCTGTCCACAACACAGTTCTGCCCTCTACTCTGTCTGTCCACAACACAGTTCTGCCCTCTACTCTGTCTGTCAACAACACAGTTCTGCCCTCTACTCTGTCTGTCAACAATACAGTTCTGCCCTCTACTCTGTCTGTCAACAACACAGTTCTGCCCTCTACTCTGTCTGTCAACAACACAGTTCTGCCCTCTACTCTGTCTGTCAACAACACAGTTCTGCCCTCTACTCTGTCTGTCCACAACGCAGTTCTGCCCTCTACTCTGTCTGTCCACAACGCAGTTCTGCCCTCTACTCTGTCTGTCCACAACACAGTTCTGCCCTCTACTCTGTCTGTCCACAACACAGTTCTGCCCTCTACTCTGTCTGTCAACAATACAGTTCTGCCCTCTACTCTGTCTGTCAACAACACAGTTCTGCCCTCTACTCTGTCTGTCAACAGCACAGTTCTGCCCTCTACTCTGTCTGTCAACAACACAGTTCTGCCCTCTACTCTGTCTGTCAACAACACAGTTCTGCCCTCTACTCTGTCTGTCCACAACACAGTTCTGCCCTCTACTCTGTCTGTCCACAACACAGTTCTGCCCTCTACTCTGTCTGTCCACAACGCAGTTCTGCCCTCTACTCTGTCTGTCCACAACACAGTTCTGCCCTCTACTCTGTCTGTCCACAACACAGTTCTGCCCTCTACTCTGTCTGTCAACAACACAGTTCTGCCCTCTACTCTGTCTGTCAACAATACAGTTCTGCCCTCTACTCTGTCTGTCAACAACACAGTTCTGCCCTCTACTCTGTCTGTCAACAGCACAGTTCTGCCCTCTACTCTGTCTGTCAACAATACAGTTCTGCCCTCTACTCTGTCTGTCAACAACACAGTTCTGCCCTCTACTCTGTCTGTCCACAACACAGTTCTGCCCTCTACTCTGTCTGTCCACAACACAGTTCTGCCCTCTACTCTGTCTGTCAACAACACAGTTCTGCCCTCTACTCTGTCTGTCAACAATACAGTTCTGCCCTCTACTCTGTCTGTCAACAACACAGTTCTGCCCTCTACTCTGTCTGTCATTAACACAGTTCTGCCCTCTACTCTGTCTGTCAACAGCACAGTTCTGCCCTCTACTCTGTCTGTCCACAGCACAGTTCTGCCCTCTACTCTGTCTGTCAACAACACAGTTCTCTCCTCTACTCTGTCTGTCAACAACACAGTTCACAATTCAAAGACACAATAAGGCTACAGCTATAATGAAACCATACATCAGCCAAGTTACAAAAAATACATTCTTTTTATACATGAGAGTCAAAGTGCCTTGATATTTTTGGAAGTTTTGCATTGTTCATACCACCTGTTTCTTCCGTGGCAAAGACTAGAAAGCTTGTACAAGGGCTAATGCTATCTATGATCAGTGATCTGTCATCTGTTGGGGCTAGTGCTATCTATGATCAGTGATCTGTCATCTATTGGGGCTAATGCTATCTATGATCAGTGATCTGTCATCTATTGGGGCTAATGCTATCTATGATCAGTGATCTGTCATCTGTTGGGGCTAGTGCTATCTATGATCAGTGATCTGTCATCTGTTGAGGCTAGTGCTATCTATGATCAGTGATCTGTCATCTGTTGCTAGCTAGGAACAGGAACAGTACAAGGAAATCATTGTGATCATGTCAGACAGAGAAGAGACCAGTGATTCCAGACTAGTGATTCCAGACTAGTGATTCCAGACTAGTGATTCCAGACTAGTGATTCTAGACCAGTGATTCCAGACCAGTGATTCCAGATCAATGATTCCAGATCAATGATTCCAGACCACTGATTCCAGACCAGTGATTCTAGACCAGTAATTCCAGACAAGTGATTCCAGATCAATGATTCCAGATCAATGATTCCAGACCACTGATTCCAGACCAGTGATTCTAGACCAGTAATTCCAGACAAGTGATTCCAGATCAATGATTCCAGACCACTGATTCCAGACCAGTAATTCTAGACCAGTAATTCCAGACAAGTGATTCCAGATCAATGATTCCAGACCACTGATTCCAGACCAATGATTCTAGACCAGTAATTCCAGACAAGTGATTCCAGATCAATGATTCCAGACCAATGATTCTAGACCAGTGATTCCAGACCAGTGATTCCAGATCAATAATTCCAGACAAGTGATTCCAGATCAATGATTCCAGACCAGTGATTCTAGACCAATGATTCTAGACCAGTGATTCCAGATCAGTGATTCCAGATCAGTGATTCCAGATCAGTGATTCCAGAGCATGACCATATTACAGATCAGAGCCCGAGGGTCAAAGTGCTTAAAGATGGCAGCCCCCATGTTCTTACCACAGACGCCTCGTTTGCTAGTTCTCCGTATTGTACCCTGCTCTATGTTCCTCTTCTATTGTATTGGCATTAGCATTAGCATTAGCATTAGCATTAGCATTAGCATTAGCACAGTATTCATGATCCCAAATCTAGCTCCAAGACGGCGGCAATGTGAAGAAACAAAAAAGTAGATTGTGCTGATTTACTGGCACATTGAACAATGTCGCACGCCGTAGTTTAAAAACTCTGTGGACAGTGCTCAAACTATGACATCATAACTGAATTCCTCCATCTTTATGCACCTTCAGCACTCACAAATATTTCAAAAACGAAAAACGTTTTTTTTTTCAAAAACTAAAACTAACCCATAAACCTCAACTAAATCTTGTAATAAATAATGTGGAAATTGAGCAAGTTGAGGTGACTAAACTGCTTGGAGTATCCTGGGATTGTAAACTGTCATGGTCAAAACATAATGATACAACAGTAGCTAAGATGGGGAGAAGTCTGTCCATAATAAAGCACTGCTCTGCCTTCTTAACAACACTATCAACAAGGCAGGTCCTACAGGCCCTAGTTTTGTCACACCTGGACTACTGTTCAGTCGTGTGGTCAGGTGCCACAAAGAGGGACTTAGGAAAATTACAATTGGCTTAGAACAGGGCAGCACGGCTGGCCCTTAAATGTACACGGAGAGCAAACATTAATAATATGCATGTCAATCTCTCCTGGCTCAAAGTGGAGAAGAGATTGACTTCATCACTACTGGTATGTGAGAGGTATTGACATGGTGAATGCACCGAGCTGTCTGTTTGAACTACTAGCACACAGCTCAGACGCCCATGCATACCCCACAAGACATGCCACCAGAGGTCTCTTCACAGTCCCCAAGTCCAGAACAGACTATGGGAGGCGCACAGTACTACATAGAGCCATGACTACATGGAACTCTATTCCACATCAAGTAACTCATGCAAGCAGTAGAATCTGATTTAAAAAATAGATAAAAATACACCTTATGGAACAGCGGGGACTGTGAAGAGATACACACACTGGCACAGACACACATACATGATAAGACACTCACTCTACACACACGTACACATGGATGTTGTATTGTAAATATGTGGTAGTAGAGTCGTGGCATGAGGGAACACACTAAATGTGTTGTGAAAAGTGTTATGAAATATAATGTCATGTAATATTTTAAACTGTATGTAACTGCCTTATGTGGGCGGCAGTAGCTTAGTGGGTAAGAGCGTTGTGCCAGTAACCGAAAGGTCGCTGGTTCTAATCCCCGAGCCGACTAGGTGAAAAATCTGTCGATGTGCCCTTGAGCAAGGCACTTAACCCTAATTGCTCCTGTAAGTCGCTCTGTATAAGAGCGTCTGCTAAATGACTAAAAAGAAAAAGAAAATAAATAAAAAGTTGCTGGACCCCAGGAAGAGTAGCTGCTGCCTTGGCAGGAACTAATGGGGATCCATAATAAACCCCAGGAAGAGTAGCTGCTGCCTTGGCAGGAACTAATGGGGATCCATAATAAACCCCAGGAAGAGTAGCTGCTGCCTTGGCAGGAACTAATGGGGATCCATAATAAACCCCAGGAAGAGTAGCTGCTGCCTTGGCAGGAACTAATGGGGATCCATAATAAACCCCAGGAAGAGTAGCTGCTGCCTTGGCAGGAACTAATGGGGATCCATAATAAACCCCAGGAAGAGTAGCTGCTGCCTTGGCAGGAACTAATGGGGATCCATAATAAACCCCAGGAAGAGTAGCTGCTTTGGCAGGAACTAATGGGGATCCATAATAAACCCCAGGAAGAGTAGCTGCTGCCTTGGCAGGAACTAATGGGGATCCATAATAAACCCCAGGAAGAGTAGCTGCTGCCTTGGCAGGAACTATTGGGGATCCATAATAAACCCCAGGAAGAGTAGCTGCTGCCTTGGCAGGAACTAATGGGGATCCATAATAAACCCCAGGAAGAGTAGCTGCTGCCTTGGCAGGAACTAATGGGGATCCATAATAAACCCCAGGAAGAGTAGCTGGTGTCTTGGCAGGAACTAATGGGGATCCTTAATAAACCCCAGGAAGAGTAGCTGCTGCCTTGGCAGGAACTAATGGGGATCCATAATAAATACAAATAAGGTTTGGTTCTCTTCTCTCTCATTATAACAAAAAGGGATTCATAAAGAACACATGCATATGAGGATTATTACCTCCCTTTTTGCTTGACAAAGGCTGTAGAGTTTGGACAGAGACAGAGCCTGGACAGAGACATAATCTGGACAGAGACAGAGCCTGGACAGAGACATAATCTGGACAGAGACAGAGCCTGGACAGAGACATAATCTGGACAGAGACAGAGCCTGGACAGAGACATAATCTGGACAGAGACAGAGCCTGGACAGAGACATAATCTGGACAGAGACAGAGCCTGGACAGAGACATAATCTGGACAGAGACAGAGCCTGGACAGAGACATAATCTGGACAGAGACAGAGCCTGGACAGAGACATAATCTGGACAGAGACAGAGTCTGGACAGAGACAGAGACAAAGTCTGGTCAGAGACAGAGTCTGGACAGAGACAGAGTCTGGACAGAGACTGGACAGAGACAGAGACAAAGTCTGGTCAGAGACATAATCTGGACAGAGACATAATCTGGACAGAGACATAATCTGGACAAAGACAGAGCCTGGACAGAGACAAAGTCTGGTCAGAGACAGAGTCTGGACAGAGACAGAGACGCGACAGAGTCTGGACAGAGAGAGTCTGGACAAAGACAGAGTCTGGACAGAGACAGAGACAGAGTCTGGACAGAGACAGAGACACAGACATAGTCTGGACAGAGACAGAGTCTGGACAGAGACAGAGACAGAGACAGAGTCTGGACATAGACAGAGACAGAGTATGGACAGAGACAGAGTCTGGACAGAGACAGAGACATAGTCTGGGTTGAGACAGAGACAGGACAGAGACAGAGACAGAGACAGAGAGAGAGACAGAGACAGAGACAGAGACAGAGACAGAGACAGAGACAGAGACAGAGACAGAGACAGAGACAGAGACAGAGACAGAGACAGAGACAGAGACAGAGGGGCTAATGCTATCTATGATCAGTGATCTGCTTCTGAGCAGCTGTCTGAACCACTTGGATCCTGTGCGCCAGAAAGGAGACCACAGATTCCAGACCAGATTCCAGACCAGATTTCAGACCAGATTCCAGACCAGATTCCAGACCAGATTCCAGACCAGATTCCAGACCAGATTCCAGACCAGATTTCAAGATCCTATTACAGATCAGAGCCTAAGGGTTCATCCAGACAAACAAGGATTAATAATGAGCCCATGTCTATCAGGGTCATAACTCAGCATCATAGTTCTTACCCCTCCTCTCCTCCCCCTCTCCCCTCTCCCCTCCTTACCCCATCACAATGATCTGAACAGCCATGCCAAGGATACGTCAAGTCCACCCCGCCTCACTCCTCCCCCTCTCCTAGTCTACATGAATCCAGCGTCCACTGACCTGAACATAATTCTATAATGTCATGTTGCTCTATGAGGCTATTACTGCACACACAGACGCACACACACAAACAGAGCAGTGGGTCTGGCAGGAAACTAGCAAACTGGCCTCGTTTGGTCTACTTCCTCTAGCTCACAGCATGTCATTATATTAGTCATTACAGAGAGTAGAGAGAGCAAAGCAAAGTATTTCATTCTACTGGGTACTGTATTGTACTGTATTGTACTGTACTGTATTGTATAGTATTGTACTGTATTGTACTGTATTGTATAGTACTGTATTGTATTGTATTGTACTGTATTGTATTGTATTGTATTGTATTGTACTGTATTGTATTGTATTGTATTGTATTGTACTGTACTGTACTGTACTGTACTGTATAGTATTGTACTGTATTGTATAGTATTGTACTGTATTGTATTGTATTGTATTGTACTGTATTGTATTTTATTGTATTTTATTGTATTGTACTGTATTGTATTGTATTGTACTGTATAGTATTGTATAGTATTGTACTGTATTGTACTGTATTGTATAGTATTGTACTGTATTGTACTGTATTGTACTGTATTGTATTGTACTGTATTGTATAGTATTGTACTGTATTGTACTGTATTGTATTGTATTGTATTGTATTGTACTGTACTGTATTGTATTGTATTGTATTGTACTGTATTGTACTGTATAGTATTGTATATTAGTACACTGTATTGTATTGTACTGTATTACACTGTATTGTATTGTACTGTATTGTACTGTATTGTATTGTATTGTATTGTATTGTACTGTACTGTACTGTACCTCCTCCACCACCTCTTCCTCCTGCTCCTCATCATCTTAACCCTCCTCCTCATCCACCTCTTCCTCCTCAGTGGGACTGTGATCTCAAAATTGTCAAAGACTCCAGCCACCCTAGTCATAGACTGTTCTCTCTGCTACCGCATGGCAAGCGGTACCGGAGTGCCAAGTCTAGGTCCAAAAGACTTCTCAACAGCTTCTACCCCCAAGCCATGACTCCTGAACAGCTAATCATGGCTACCCGGACTATTTGCACTGCCCCCCCACCCCATCCTTTTTACGCTGCTGCTACTCTGTTAATTATTTATGCATAGTCACTTTAACTCTACCCACATGTACATATTACCTCAACTACCTCAACTAGCCGGTGCCCCCGCACATTGACTCTGCACCGGTACCCCCCTGTATATATAGCCTCCCTACTGTTATTTTATTTTACTTCTGCTCTTTTTTTCTCAACACTTTTGTTGTTGTTTTATTTTACTTTTTTTTGTTAAAAATAAATGCACTGTTGGTTAAGGGCTGTAAGTAAGCATTTCACTGTAATGTCTGCACCTGTTGTATTCGGCGCATGTGGCCAATAAAATTTGATTTGATTTGATTTGATCTCATGTCTTTAACTTGACTGAGTGATGATCCAGTCAACCAGCTCCTTCCTCCTCACTGACCTGTGTAAGGCTCCTCTCTGTCCCCAGCCCTCTGAAAGGACAAGGTCTCAACACATTATTCTCCTTGTTAGCCCTACTACAAACTCTGTCCTCAACTCTGAGGTCATCTGAACAAC
>NC_059217.1:45678972-45693972 GCF_020615455.1 Coregonus clupeaformis
GAGACAGCTAATGGAGATCGCTAACACACAGAGACAGCTAATGGAGATCGCTAACACACAGAGACAGCTAATGGAGATCGCTAACACACAGAGACAGCTAATGGAGATCTCTAACACAGAGAGGCAGCTAATGGAGATCACTAACACACAGAGACAGCTAATGGAGATCGCTAACACACAGAGAAATCTAATGCAGATCTCTAACACACAGAGGCAGCTAATGGAGATCGCTAACACACAGAGGCAGCTAATGGAGATCGCTAACACACAGAGGCAGCTAATGGAGATCGCTAACACACAGAGACAGCTAATGGAGATCGCTAACACACAGAGGCAGCTAATGGAGATCTCTAACACACAGAGGCAGCTAATGGAGATCTCTAACACACAGAGGCAGCTAATGGAGATCTCTAACACACAGAGGCAGCTAATGGAGATCGCTAACACACAGAGACAGCTAATGGAGATCGCTAACACACAGAGACAGCTAATGGAGATCTCTAACACACAGAGGCAGCTAATGGAGATCGCTAACACACAGAGACAGCTAATGGAGATCGCTAACACACAGAGACAGCTAATGGAGATCTCTAACACAGAGAGGCAGCTAATGGAGATCTCTAACACAGAGAGGCAGCTAATGGAGATCGCTAACACACAGAGGCAGCTAATGGAGATCTCTAACACACAATTAAGTGATAATGCCCACAAAGCCTGTGTTTGCAACACCCGTGCCCAAATCTCCTCCAAATACCGGCTTTGAGGGCATTATCACTTTTATACAACGGGTTACCAACATATTCAAATAATGATTTACATATTTTCATTACAAGCGTTATTGTTAAGAATTTATTCATACTATTTCATCCTTCCACAAGATATAGTCCCGACACAAATCTAGGGTTGCTACCCAAGCCGGCTGGTCGTTCTATCGGTTCAGTCTTTTTGTTCTGTATTTATGGACGTGACCCAGTCGTTCGTTCTAGATGTTCCATTGCCATACTGGCTGGCAACGTTCATATCCCTTGCTTGCTTGCTAGCTAGCCAACTACAGCTAACTTACAGTCACGTCAAAAAGTGCAGCCAGAATAACAACAGTAGCTGCATTTGCATTTGTTTAAGCTGTTTTCTAGTGACATTTATTTGGATACATACATAAGAATGAGCTAATGAGGCGTGATTTCGCCTGGTGTAGAAAATGTGCTCTCTCGTCAGGGCACTGTTGTTCAGAGGAGCTAGCCAACAACACAGCTAACACAATCACTTCAAACACTGAAGCTGGAAAGACTGCAAACTGGCTGCACTTTGTTTTGTTTGACCTTTTTTCAATGGCCATTTCTTTGTACAGTGCATTCGGAAAGTATTCAGACCCCTTCCCTTTTCCACATTTCGTTACATTACAGCCTTATTCTAAAATTGATGAAATTATTTCCGTTTGAAAAAACAGTTTTTGCTTTGACATTATGGGGTATTGTGTGTAGATTGAGGGGTAAAAAAAAACGATTTAATCAATTTTAGAATAAGGCTGTAACGTAACAAAATGTGGAAAAAGTCAAGGGGTCTGAATACTTTCCGAATGCACTGTATATATCCATAAAAAAAACAGATTCATGATTTTGACTGGCTGAGAAACTCTGCCTGCCTGTCTGCCTGTCTGCCTGTCTGCCTGTCTGCCTGTCTGTCTGTCTGTCTGTCTGTCTGTCTGTCTGTCTGTCTGTCTGGCTGCCTGCCTGTCTGTCTGTCTGCCTGTCTGTCTGTCTGTCTGTCTGTCTGTCTGTCTGTCTGTCTGTTTGTCTGTCTGTCTGTCTGGCTGCCTGTCTGTCTGTCTGTCTGTCTGTCTGTCTGTCTGTCTGTCTGTCTGTCTGACTGTCTGTCTGTCTCGTCCCGACTCCCGACACATTCATTACTATGGGACAGCTGGAGATCGAAACAATGTTTCAAATGTTGGAGAGACAGACAGCAAGGTTTATACAAATCTCCACTGTTGAAAACTAAATGCTTTTCATAGTGGAGATCAAGTTTATAAATTGCCTGGCTGGGCTGATGAGACAGTGGATTGCGCATTCAGATGGAACGGAGTAAATAGACATTTTAACGTCATAGATTTAGCCGGTGGTAACTTGTGGAATAGACACTGGCTGGAATGCGGTTTTAACCAATCAGCATTCAGGATTAGACCCACCCATTGTATAAAGATAGCTAATGCTCAGTAATGCATGTTAAGATCTCTAACACACCGAGACAGCTAGATCTCTAGATCTCTAACACACATAGACAGCTAATGTTCATCCAGGCCCACTGGAGTTATCACAGCTCTCATGCTATCTCTCTCTCTCTCTCTCTCTCTCTCTCTCTCTCTTCTACACTGTCTCTCTATCGCTCTCTCTCTTCTCTCTCACTCTACTCCACTTTCTCTATTTCCTCTCTCTTTCTCTCTCTCTCTACTCCACTGTCTATCTCTCTCTCTCTCTCTCTCTCTCTCTCTCTCTCTCTCTCTCTCTCTCTCTCTCTCTCTCTCTCTCTCTCTCTCTCTCTCTCTCTCTCTCTCTCTCTCTCTCTCTCTCTCTCTCTCTCTCTCTCTCTCTCTCTCTCTCTCTGTCTCTCTCAACTTCTGTTCTCCACTGTCTCTCTATGGTTTATTCATACAGTAGCACCACATCCTTCATCCGTACCCAGCACTACAGCTGAGTCACAACCCAGGGAGAAAGAAGAAGCTTGGGGAGAATGTTCTAGCTTATGTTCTAAGCTAGAACATTGAAACATAAAGAATATACAAAGTAATGAAGAAGAAGAAGGTCTGAGAGCTTACCTTGCTTCCATTGCTGTAAAGCTGTCCAAGCAAGACCCAATATCACAGGTAGACAGGCAGGTAGACAGGCAGGTAGACAGACAGGTAGACAGGCAGACAGGCAGGTAGACAGGCAGGTAGACAGACAGGTAGACAGGCAGACAGGCAGGTAGACAGACAGGCAGGTAGACAGGCAGACAGGCAGGTAGACAGGCAGGTAGACAGGTAGACAGGCAGACAGGCAGGTAGACAGACAGGTAGACAGACAGGCAGGCAGACAGGCAGGTAGACAGGCAGACAGGCAGGTAGACAGACAGGCAGGCAGGTAGACAGGCAGACAGGCAGGTAGACAGACAGACAGGTAGACAGGCAGACAGGCAGGTAGACAGACAGGCAGGTAGACAGGCAGACAGGCAGGTAGACAGGCAGACAGGCAGGTAGACAGGCAGACAGGCAGGTAGACAGGCAGACAGGCAGGTAGACAGACAGACAGGTAGACAGGCAGGCAGGCAGGTATAAAGGCAGGTAGACAGGTAGACAGGCAGACATGCAGGTAGACAGACAGACAGGTAGACAGGCAGGTAGACAGGCAGACAGGTAGACAGGCAGGTAGACAGGCAGGTAGACAGGCAGGCAGACAGGCAGGTAGACAGGCAGACAGGTAGACAGGCAGGTAGACAGGCAGGCAGACAGGTAGACAGACAGGCAGGTAGACAGGCAGGCAGGTAGATAGACAGGTAGACAGGCAGGTAGACAGGCAGGAGAGTGTAGAGGAAATGCACAAGGCAGTGGGAAAAGGAAAGAAAGAGATGAAGGATTGATTAGAGAACAGTAGGATGAGTGCTAGTACTAAATATAGCCTAAAGGAACTAGCTTTCTGCTGGTTGCAGTTTGTTCTACAGTTTCCTGAGTGTTAGTTTAGCCAAACGCCCTGGATAATAATACATTATGAATACATTCTAGATGAGATACTGAATCTCACAAACAACTCAGATGACCGTGACGAACTTAGCTTAATTTAAGGACCACTTACAATTTCAAATCCATAAACTGTGTCCTGTGAATGACTCTTTCTACAAAATACATGGTTGGAAATACAGTACATGAAGACTAACAAATCATTGAATGATGCAATAATACATGCAGAGAAGTACATGCATTCTTGAACATGATTTATGGTGTGCTGGTCCATCTTTCTCTCTATGGAGTCTTACCTTATCGACACGCTCAAGAAAGCCAGGCTAGAATATTAGTCTGAGAATAATACAGTACATTATTATCTTACCTTATCAACACACTCGTCGAAGAAGGCCAGACTGGCGTCTTTATCGCTGACGAAGGAACACTCCTCGATGAACCGGATAAACATCTGGGTCTTGATCATCTGGGAGTAGAACTTCTGGTGGGAACGATCCCGGCTCTTCAAGAACCCTGCGGAACATTAGAACCATATGAGAACCATATTAGAGCCATATAAGAACCCATATGAGAAGCAAATGACAACCATACCATATCTGTCAGTCAGAAACGTATTCCAGCGTCCTCCTGCCAGCTGGACATCATTACCAGTGGGTGTGTGTAGGTTACCTGCCCCTCCCCTGTGAAGCATGGCTTACTGTAGCCTACTGACCACCTGCCCCTCCCCTGTGAAGCATGGCTTACTGTAGCCTACTGACCACCTGCCCCTCCCCTGTGAAGCATGGCTTACTGTAGCCTACTGACCACCTGCCCCTCCCCTGTGAAGCATGGCTTACTGTAGCCTACTGACCACCTGCCCCTCCCCTGTGAAGCATGGCTTACTGTAGCCTACTGACCACCTGCCCCTCCCCTGTGAAGCATGGCTTACTGTAGCCTACTGACCACCTGCCCCTCCCCTGTGAAGCATGGCTTACTGTAGCCTACTGACCACCTGCCCCTCCCCTGTGAAGCATGGCTTACTGTAGCCTACTGACCACCTGCCCCTCCCCTGTGAAGCATGGCTTACTGTAGCCTACTGACCACCTGCCCCTCCCCTGTGAAGCATGGCTTACTGTAGCCTACTGACCACCTGCCCCTCCCCTGTGAAGCATGGCTTACTATAGCCTACTGACCACCTGCCCCTCCCCTGTGAAGCATGGCTTACTGTAGCCTACTGACCACCTGCCCCTCCCCCTGTGAAGCATGGCTTACTGTAGCCTACTGACCACCTGCCCCTCCCCTGTGAAGCATGGCTTACTGTAGCCTACTGACCACCTGCCCCTCCCCTGTGAAGCATGGCTTACTGTAGCCTACTGACCACCTGCCCCTCCCCGTGAAGCATGGCTTACTGTAGCCTACTGACCACCTGCCCCTCCCCTGTGAAGCATGGCTTACTGTAGCCTACTGACCACCTGCCCCTCCCCTGTGAAGCATGGCTTACTGTAGCCTACTGACCACCTGCCCCTCCCCTGTGAAGCATGGCTTACTGTAGCCTACTGACCACCTGCCCCTCCCCTGTGAAGCATGGCTTACTATAGCCTACTGACCACCTGCCCCTCCCCTGTGAAGCATGGCTTACTGTAGCCTACTGACCACCTGCCCCTCCCCTGTGAAGCATGGCTTACTGTAGCCTACTGACCACCTGCCCCTCCCCTGTGAAGCATGGCTTACTGTAGCCTACTGACCACCTGCCCCTCCCCTGTGAAGCATGGCTTACTGTAGCCTACTGACCACCTGCCCCTCCCCTGTGAAGCATGGCTTACTGTAGCCTACTGACCACCTGCCCCTCCCCTGTGAAGCATGGCTTACTGTAGCCTACTGACCACCTGCCCCTCCCCTGTGAAGCATGGCTTACTGTAGCCTACTGACCACCTGCCCCTCCCCTGTGAAGCATGGCTTACTGTAGCCTACTGACCACCTGCCCCTCCCCTGTGAAGCATGGCTTACTGTAGCTTACTGACCATGTTACAAGCATCATTCAGAAATTAGACAAGAATGGCTTGACTTTTTCAATGCTAGTTAAGGATACTATGGTTATGACGTTTCACATCGGGTTTATTAACTACAAATAGCTGCTGTCGAGGACACCTTCATCGCTGGGACTCCCTGTGTCTGTGACGGCGGTTCTAACTCCAACTACGCTGACTCCAGCAGCGGCTTCGTCGTTGAGTTCGGCTCCTTTCCCTCTCTCTGGATCTGACGGGGCTCTGCCTGCTGTGGGAGGACTGGACCTATCGCCGGGAGCAGCGGGCGTACGCTATCCTGCTTCTCGTGGGCCCGTGAAAGGCTCAACGAACTGTGTGAGGGTTGGGAATGGGCGGATTTCTCAATTCCCTTCTCCGGCCGTTACATTGGGCAGTTCAATGGTGAGAAATGTCTCAGTCCCTGGAGCAAAAACTCTGTGCTATCCAGGAGCACGAGTACAGGACATCAATAAGCTGCTCCCAAACATTTTAAACCAGCATCAGGAAATTGAGTCTATCATAGTTAATGTGGGATTCAATGACATTATGAAGGGCAGCTCAGAACAGCTGAAGATGGATTTTGTAGAACTGATTGGGTCACTACTTGACACCAACAAACGCCCCATAATATCTGGCCCTCTGCCCTCCCTAAATCGTGGCATTGAACGGTTCAGCAGACTTTTAGCCCTCCATAACTGGCTACGAGACTATTGCAGCTCTGTGGGTGTAACATTTATTGACAATTTTGATATCTTCTGGAAACAAAGCTCAATTGTTCCGGGATTCTTCCGATAGCATTCAGGAATACACCACATCAGTCACTAGCTTCATCAATAAGTACATTGATGACGTCGTCCCCACATTAACCGTACGTACATACCCCAACCAGAAGCCATGGATTACAGGCAACATCTGCACTGAGCTAAAGGGTAGAGCTGCCGCTTTCAAGGAGCGGGACTCTAACCCGGACGCTTATAAGTAATCTCACTATGCCCTCCGACGAACCATCAAACAGGCAAAGAGTCAATACAGGACTAAGATTGAATCGTACTACACCGGCTCTGACGCTCGTCGGATGTGGCAGGGCTTGAAAACTGTTACAGACTACAAAGGGAAGCACAGCCGCGAGCTGCCCAGTGACACAAGCCTACCAGACGAGCTAAATCAATGCTATGCTCGCTCCGAGGCAGGCAACACTGAAGCAAGCATGAGAGCATCAGCTGTTCCGGATGACTATGTGATCACGCTCTCCGTAGCCGATGTGAGTAAGACTTTTAAGTAGGTCAACATTCACAAGGCCGCAGGGCCAGACGGATTACCAGGACGTGTACTCCGAGCATGTGCTGACCAACTGGCAAGTGTCTTCACTGACATTTTCAACATGTTCCTGACTGAGTCTGTAATACCAACATGTTTCAAGCAGACCACCATAGTCCCTGTGCCCAAGGACACTAAGATAACCTGCCTAAATGACTACCGACCCATAGCACTCACATCTGTAGCCATGAAATGCTTTGAAAGGCTGGTCATGGCTCACATCAACGCCATTATCCCAGAAACCCTAGACCCACTCCAATTTGCATACCGCCCCAACAGATCCACACATGATGCAATCTCTGTTGCACTCCACACTGCCCCTTTCCCACCTGGACAAGAGGAACACCTACATGAGAATGTTATTCATTGACTACAGCTCAGCATTCAACACCATAGTGCCCTCAAAGCTCATCACTAAGCTAAGGACCCTGGGACTAAACACAGACTAAATGATTGTGGACTACAGGAAATAAAAGAGGACTGAGCATGCCCCCATTCTCATCGACGGGGCTGTAGTGGAACAGGTTGAGAGCTTCAAGTTCCTTGGTGTCCACATCACCAACAAACTATCATGGTCCAAACACACCAAGACAGTGGTGAAGAGGGCACGACAAAGCCTATTCCCCCTCAGGAGACTGAAAAGATTTGGCATGGGTCCTCAGATCCTCATAAAGTTCTACAGCTGCACCATCGAGAGCATCCTGACTGGTTGCATCACCAGAGCGCCAAGTCTAGGTCCAAAAGGCTTCTTAACAGCTTCTACCCCCAAGCCATAAGATTCCTGAACAGCTAATCATGGATACCCGGACTATTTGCACTGCCCCCGCACCCCAGCCCATCCCCCTCTTTTACGCTGCTGCTACTCTGTTTATTATTTATGCATAGTCTTCAATTATCGTAGATTTATCGGTGGTGACAGTGTTTCCTAGCCTCAGTGCAATGGGTAGCTGGGAGGAGGTGCTCTTATTCTCCATGGACTTTACAGGATCCCAAAACTTTTTGGAGTTAGTGCTACAGGATGCAAATTTCTGTTTGAAAAAGCTAGCCTTTGCTTTTCTAACTGATTGTGTATATTGGTTCCTGACTTCCCTGAACAGGTGCATATCGCGGGGGCTGTTCGATGCTAATGCAGTATGCCACAGGATGTTTTTGTGCTGGTCAAGGGCAGTCAAGTCTGGGGTGAACCAGGGGCTATATCTGTTCTTAGTTCTGAATTTTTTGAAAGGGGCATGCTTATTTAAGATGGAGAGGAACGCACTTTTGAAGAACATCCAGGCATCCTCTACTGACGGAATGAGGTCAATATCCATCCAGGATACCCAGGCCAGGTCAATTAGAAAGGCCTGCTCGCTGAAGTGTTTTAGGGAGCGTTTGACAGTGATGAGGGGTGGTCGTTTGACCGCGGACCCATTACGGACGCAGGCAATGAGGCAGTGATTGGTGAGATCCTGGTTGAAGACAGCGGAGGTGTATTTAGAGGGTCAATTAGTCAGGATGATATCTATGAGGGTGCCCATGTTTACAGATTTAGGGTTGTACCTGGTAGGTTCCTTTATAATTTGTGTGAGATTGAGGGCATCTAGTTTAGATTGTAGGACGACCGGGGTGTTAAACATATCCCAGTTTCGGTCACCAAGCAGTACGAACTCTATGGATAGATGGGGAGCAAGCAATTCACATATGGTGTCCAGGGCACAACTGGGGGCTGAGGGGGGTCTGTAGCAAGCGGCAACAGTGAGAGACTTATTTCTGGAAAGGTGGATATTTAGAAGTAGAAGCTCAAACTGTTTGGGCACAGACCTGGATAGTACGATAGAGCTCTGCAGTAGATTGCAACTCCGCCCCCTTTGGCAGTTATATCTAGATGGAAAATGTTGTAGTTCGGGATGGAAATTTCTGAATTTTTGGTGGCCTTCCTGTTATGATGAGTTTCTGGTATGAAGAAGTTCAGGATGTAAGAGAGAGTAGTCGACACTCAGCTGGAAGTTTGATTTACATTTATTTCAGTACTGGATCATATAATGAACGAACGAACGTGCTGAATTCCTCATCAACTTATATAATCCAACTTTTATCTATTGCTGCCACTCACTTCCTCTCCCTGTCTCACCCTAGCCAGTCCATTCCAAGAAAAAGATAGCATCACTGGAGGTACCGATTGAGCCGGTCTCCGCGTGTATGGGGGGTGGAACAAAGGAACTATTTGAGGCAGTTTGAGAGGGACTTAGGCATATTGACATGGGAGAGAGGCATAACGCAATCACAGGTGTTATTCGAGAGGGCTAAGACAACAACTGGTAATGGCGATGAAAGTTTGGGCTGAGGCTAAACAGATAAACAGGATGGGGTACAGTGTAAAGGAACAGTCCAGCAGGCATTAGCTGTGTAGCTGAGTGATCCTAAGGTCCAGTGAACAGCACTAAGTAAGTCCGGGAGCAGATCGTAGGCTGCTAAAGCACAGGTGAGCAGGGGCCGGGGCTAGCAGATGGATCTTCATGGTCGTCACAACGGGAAGCCTGTTGAAACCACATCAGACGATTACGTCGGCAGACCAGTCGTGATGGATCGGTGTGGCTCCGTGTCGACACTAGGAGGTCCCATCCGGTTGACAGAGAGGTAGATAGCCAGGAGATGGGCCTGGCTCGAGGCTAGCTCAAGGCTAACTGGTACGTCGGGACAGTGGTGATTAGCCAACAACAGCCATTCGGTTTCAGCTAGCTAGTTGCGATGGTCCGGTGTTAAGGTCCAGTGATGCTCTGAGTCGATAGCACGCTGTGCAGACTGGCCGATAATTGTCCAGGCCAGTGGTGAAGACCGCTAACAGTGGCTAATAGCAAGTAGCTAGTTAGCTGGCTAGCTGGCTAGTTTCAGCCGTAGGTTCTTGATAAAAATAAATAAATAATAGAATCCGTTCCACATTGGGTGAGGCGGGTTGCAGGAAAGTATATTTACTTAAAAGACCTTGTGTATATACAGTTGAAGTCGGATGTTTACATACACCTTAGCCAAATACATTTAAACTCAGTTTTTTCACAATTCCTGACATTTAATCCAAGTAAAAATTCAATTTCTTATGTCAGTTAGGATCACCATTTTATTTTAAGAATGTGAAATGTCTGAATAATTGTAGAGAGAATTATTTATATCAGCTTATTTCTTTCATCACATTCCCAGTGGGTCAGAAGTTTACATACACTCAATTAGTATTTGGTAGCATTGCCTTTAAATTGTTTAACTTGGGTCAAATGTTTCGGGTAGCCTTCCACAAGCTTCCCACAATAAGTTGGGTGAATTTTGGCCCATTCCTCCTGACAGAGCTGGTGTAACTCAGTCAGGTTTGTAGGCCTCCTTGCTCGCACACGCTTTTTCAGTTCTGCCCACAAATGTTCTACAGGATCGATGTCAGGGCTTTGTGATGGCCACTCCAATACCTTGACTTTGTTGTCCTTAAGCCATTTTGCCACAACTTTGGAAGTATGCTTGGGGTCATTGTCCATTTGGAAGACCCTTTTGCGACCAAGCTTTAACTTCCTGACTGATGTCTTGAGATGTTGCTTCAATTTATCCACATAATTTTCCTTCCTCATGATGCCATCTATTTTGTGAAGTGCACCAGTCCCTCCTGCAGCAAAGCACCCCCACAGCATGATGCTGGCCCCCCTGTGCTTCACGGTTGGAATGGTGTTCTTCGGCTTGCAAGGACACCCTTTTTCCTCCAAACATAACGATGGTCATTATGGCCAAACAGTTATATTTTTGTTTCATCAGACCAGAGGACATTTCTCCAAAAAGTACGATCTTTGTCCCCATGTGCAGTTGCAAACCGTAGTCTGGCTTTTTTATGGCGGTTTTGGAGCAGTGGCTTCTTCCTTGCTGAGTGGCCTTTCAGGTTATGTCGATATAGGGCTCGTTATACTGTGGATATAGATATTTTTGTACCTGTTTCCTCCAGCATCTTCACAAGGTCCTTTGCTGTTGTTCTGGGATTGATTTGCACTTTTCGCACCAAAGTACGTTCATCTCTAGGAGACAGAACGCGTCTCCTTCCTGAGCGGTACGACGGCTGCGTGGTCCCATGGTGTTTATACTTGCGTCCTATTGTTTGTACAGATGAATGTGGTACCTTCAGGCGTTTGGAAATTGCTCCCAAGGATGAACCAGACTTGTGGAGGTCTACAATTTTTTTTCTGAGGTCTTGGCTGATTTATTTTGATTTTCCCATGATGTCAAGCAGAGAGGCACTGAGTTTGAAGGTAGGCCTTGAAATACATCCACAGGTACACCTCCAATTGACTCAAATGATGTCAATTAGCCTATCAGAAGCTTCTAAAGCCATGACATCATTTTCTGGAATTTTCCAAGCTGTTTAAAGGCACAGTCAACTTAGTGTATGTAAACTTCTGACCCACTGGAATTGTGATACAGTGAATTATAAGTGAAATAATCTGTCTGTAAACAATTGTTGGAAAAATTACTTGTGTCATGCACAAAGTAGATGTCCTAACCGACTTGCCAAAACTATAGTTTGTTAACAAGAAATGTGTGGAGTGGTTGAAAAACGAGTTTTAATGACTCCGACCTAAGTGTATGTAAACTTCCGACTTCAACAGTAGCCTCCCTACTGTTATTTAATTTTACTGCTGCTCTTTAATCTTTTTATCTATTTTTTACTTAAGATTTTTGTTTGTTTGTTTGTTTTTTTAAACTGCATTGTTGGTTAAGGGCTGTAAGTAAGCATTTCACTGTAATGTCTACACCTGTTGTATTCGGCGCATCTGGCAAATAACATTTGATTTTATTTGATTTTATTCAACAAGCACAAATGACTGATGATTGGCTGAGAGAAATTGATGATAAAAAGATTGTGGGGGCTGTTTTGTTAGACCAGTGCGGCTTTTGACATTATCGATCATAGTCTGTTGCTGGAAAAACCTATGTGTTATGGCTTTACACCCCCTGCTATATTGTGTATAAAGAGTTACCTGTCTAACAGAACACAGAGGGTGTTCTTTAATGGAAGCCTCTCCAACATAATCCAGGTAGAATCAGGAATTCCCCAGGGCAGCTGTCTAGGCCCCTTACTTTTTTCAATCTTTACTAACATGCCACTGGCTTTGAGTAAAGCCAGTGTATCTATGTATGCGGATGACTGAACACTATACACGTCAGCTAGTACAGCGACTGAAATGACTGCAACACTTAACAAAGAGCTGCAGTTAGTTTCAGAATGGGTGGCAAGGAATAAGTTAGTCCTAAATATTTCTAAAACTAAAAGCATTGAATTTGGGACTAATCATTCAGTAAACCCTAAACCTCATCTAAATCTTGTAATTAATAATGTGGAAATTGAGTAAGTTGAGGTGACTAAACTGCTTGGCGTAACCCTGGATTGTAAACTGTCATGGTCAATACATATTGATACAACAGTAGCTAAAATGGGGAGAAGTCTGTCCATAACAAAGAGCTGCTCAGCCTTCTTAACAGCATTATCAACAAGGCAGGTCCTACAGGCCCTAGTTTTGTCGCACTTGGACTACTGTTCAGTCGTGTGGTCAGGTGCCACAAAGAGGGACAATTGACTCAGAACAGGGCAGCACGGCTGGCCCTTGGATGTACACAGAGAGCTAACATTAATAATATACATGTCAATCTCTCCTGGCTCACTACTTGTCTTTGTGAGAGGTATTCATATGTTAATGCGCCGAGCTGTCTGTTTGAACTACTGTCACACAGCTCAGACACCCATCCATACCCCACAAGACGTGCCACCAGAGGTCTCTTCACAGTCCCCAAGTCCAGAACAGACTATGGAAGGTGCACAGTACTACATAGAGCCATGACTACATGGAACTCTATTCCACATCAGGTAACTGATGCAAGCAGTACAATTAGATTTTAAAGAACAGATCAAAATACACCTTATGGAACAGCGGAGACTGTGAAGAGACACAAACACAGGCACAGACACATGCATACACACACACAATAACATACGCACTATACACACACACGTACACATGGATTTTGTGTTGTAGATATGTGGTAGTAGAGTAGTGGCCTGATGGCACAGACTTAATGTGTTGTGAAATATGTTGTGAATGTATTGTAATGTTGTATAACTGCCTTAATGTTGCTGGACCCCAGGAAGAGTAGCTGCTGCCTTGGCAACAACTAATGGGGTTCCTTAATAAATCCCAGGAAGAGTAGCTGCTGCCTTGGCAAGAACTAATGGGGATCCATAATAAACCCCAGGAAGAGTAGCTGCTGCCTTGGCAGGAACTAATGGGGATCCATAATAAACCCCAGGAAGAGTAGCTGCTGCCTTGGCAGGAACTAATGGGGATCCATAATAAACCCCAGGAAGAGTAGCTGATGCCTTGGCAGGAACTAATGGGGATCCATAATAAACCCCAGGAAGAGTAGCTGATGCCTTGGCAGGAACTAATGGGGATCCATAATAAACCCCAGGAAGAGTAGCTGCTGCCTTGGCAGGAACTAATGGGGATCCATAATAAACCCCAGGAAGAGTAGCTGATGCCTTGGCAGGAACTAATGGGGATCCATAATAAACCCCAGGAAGAGTAGCTGCTGCCTTGGCAGGAACTAATGGGGATCCATAATAAACCCCAGGAAGAGTAGCTGCTGCCTTGGCAGGAACTAATGGGGATCCATAATAAACCCCAGGAAGAGTAGCTGCTGCCTTGGCAGGAACTAATGGGGCTCCATAATAAATACAAATACAAATATTAACCATATGAGAACCATATGACAACCATATTAGAACATATTAGAACATATGATAACCCTATTAGAACCATATTAGAACATATGATAACCATATTAAAATCACATTAGAGCCATATAATAACCATCAGTGGAGGCTGCTGAGGGGAAAACGGCTCATAATAACGGAATGGCATCAAACACCATGGAAACCATGGAAACCATGTGCTTGATGTACTTGATACCATTCCACTGACTCCGCTCCAGCCGTTACCACGAGCCCGTCCTCCCCAATTAAGGAGCCACCAACCTCCTGTGATAAGCACATTAGAACCCTATTAGAACCCTATTAGAACCCTATTAGAACCATATTAGAACCCTATTAGAACCCTATTAGAAACATATTAGAACCCTATTAGAACCATAAACTATACAGTAGAACTTCTAGTGGTAACTGTCCCGGCGCTTCAAGAACCCAGCAGAACATT
Organism: Coregonus clupeaformis; assembly: GCF_020615455.1. Lineage (NCBI taxonomy): Eukaryota > Metazoa > Chordata > Actinopteri > Salmoniformes > Salmonidae > Coregonus > Coregonus clupeaformis. Next base: position 45,693,210 of record NC_059217.1, read on the forward strand.
AAAACCATATGAGAACCATAACCGTCTACTTGCAGTGAAGCCGCTCAACATCTACATCACATTAGTCATCTAACAGACTCCCATCCAGAGCGACACACAGAAGCAACCAGGGTCAACGCCCTGCACAAGGGCACGTCGACAGATCTCCCACAAGGTCAAAAACGGGGACCCGAACCAGCGACCCATCAGCCAAGGGCCCAAGCTCCCAATCGCCAGGCCACCAGCCCTCCAAGATCCGCCCCCCCCACAGTTCCCCAAGAGCTGCCCCTAAACCATCCGAGAACCCGCCTCCCACAGTCCCCCCAGAAAAATTTAATAATTCCATTCTCCACCCACAAGCCCCCCACCCCCAAGCCCTCGTATATCTGAAATCTACTTCAACTGTACTCCAAGTGTGGCTGGATATTCTCCAACGGGGCCTGGAGGAGGTAGGAATGGTAAGAAACACAATCAGAGGTAAACACACGGCCTGTACTAACCTTGCAAGTCGAACAGCGAGCTTGCGTCCGTGGTCCTTTCGGAGGGGGCTTGTGTGATGGGGAGGAGGTAAGAGCGGTACCCTTTCAGTATGGCCGCCATGAACCTAAGGAAGGCTTCCTGGATCTCCATCTCCAGAGTTTGGAGGCTCTTCCCTCCGCTCGCCGGGTCACTCGCTGTGGGCTCCATCTGAGCGTCCTCACCGCTGACTTGGCCACCTGGACAACACCAAAGAGAAACAGGTGTTTACCAACTAACCTCAGACACAAGCCCCTAAGATGTTGGA